>NW_025395595.1:0-6367 GCF_016433145.1 Gracilinanus agilis | reverse complement strand
TATATATATATATATACATATATATACTTATGTACATAATACATATGTGCATTTGTGTGTATATATATTTATATATACATATATAAAGAATTATACCATCTCTACTCTCTGATTTTGTAGTCTCTATCCTTGAGTTTAGATTTGATAATAAGTATGTAATAAATTTGGTAGGGGGAAGGAAAGGAAAAGACGCATTTATTTAGTTCCTGTGTGCTGGCCACTGTCAAGGTGCTTTACAGCTTTTATCTCATTTTCTCCTCACAATAGTTCCGTAAGATAGGTGCTATTATCATACTCTTTTTACAATTGAGGAAATGGAGGCAGATAGCTGCTAAGTGACTTACCCAGGGTCACACACCTAATAAATGCAATATTTGAACTCAGGTCTTCTAGGCTCCATGACCAAAAGTCTATCCACTGGGACATCTAGCTGTCTCTGTAGTACTAGACTTTGAATAAAAAGTGGCATGGATTCAAATCCCACCTCAGGGATGTAGTATCATTTCTGTACATGATCATATTTGTAACATGGTTATAATCTCTAATCTGTCTACTTCACAGAATCATTGCAAAGAGCAAAAGAAACCATAAGTATATAGTTCTATTAATGACATATATGTCAATTAATTCTTGTTGTTATTAGATGAACCACATATATTAATTGTAGAGATGAGCTACAAACCTGAATGAACTATGACATAAATTAAGATATAGAGTGGATAGGTGGTTCAGTGGATAGAGTGCCAGGTCTGGAGCCAGGGAGAATCCTCTGTCCTAGTTCAAATCTGGCATCAGGCATTTACTAGCTGTGTTGTCCTAGGTAAGACACTTAACCCTGTTGGCCTCAGTTTCCTCATCTGTAGAATGAGCTGGAGAAGGAAATGCCAAACCACTCCAGTATGTTTTCCTAGAAAACCTTAAATGAGGTCACAGAGTCAGACATGACTGAAAACAACTGGACAATGTTAGAAAATAGCAAGTACAGAAGAGAGGTTGAAATTTGGTTGGTCAAATATTTATTACATGCCTACTATGTGCTGGATGCTATATTAAGTGCTGGGGATATAAAGACAGGCAAAGCACAGCCCAGCTCTCAAGAATTCACAATACAATGGGATGGGGAGACCACATGCAATGACTATGTACAATTAAGTTCCATGTAGAATATATTGGACGTAATTAACAGAGGGAAGACACTAGAATTAAAAAGGGTCAAGAAGGGCTTTCTAAAGATGGTGGATTTTTATCTAGCACTTGAAGGATGATAGGGAAGATGAAGAGGGAGCATTCCAGTCATAGCAAACAAAAAAATGCCTGAAGTTGGGAAATGGAGTATCTTATTCGGTGAAAATAGAGATTACTTTAACTGTGGCAGTCAGAGGAAGTTTCATTGTAAAAGGGGAACCTAAATTGCTATGTGAGGTCAGAAGAGAGAAGGTCATTACTAACTGGAAAGAAAGGGAAGATTTTCTGAAAGATATGATTTTTTTTGAGTGTAGCTTTAGAGCATAGATAAAAAGATGTGAAATAGGTATTCCGTGTAAAGCAAAGAGTGTGAATAAAGGCACGGAGGCAGAAAAAGAAAGAATACATGCAGTTGGGACCAATTTAGCCCCATTTGGATGGAGTCGAGAATATGGAGTTAAGAATAGTAAGAAATAAAGCTAGTGAGGGATGTATGTGGACACAAGATTCTGGAGAACCTTCAATGTCTGGCTAAAGAGTTCCAATTTTATAGGGTAAGAAATGGGGAGCCAGTGAAATGTCTGAAGCAGAAGGAGGTGATCATATCAATACTTAAGAAAGACCCTATCTAAGAGGAGCATGGGAGATATACAAAGATGTATCTGAGTGGGCAATTGGGTTGCTCAGTGGATTGAGAATCAGGCCTAGAGACAGGAATTCCTGGGTTCAAATTTGACTCCAGATACTTCCTATTGTGTGACCTTGTGCAAGTCACTTAACTCCCATTGCCCGGCCCTTACTACTCTTCTGCCTTGGAACCAATACACAGTATTGATTCTGAGATGGAAGG
Organism: Gracilinanus agilis; assembly: GCF_016433145.1. Lineage (NCBI taxonomy): Eukaryota > Metazoa > Chordata > Mammalia > Didelphimorphia > Didelphidae > Gracilinanus > Gracilinanus agilis. The sequence continues at coordinate 4,332 of NW_025395595.1, read as the reverse complement.
TAAGGTTTTTTTTTTAAAGATGTATCTGAAATATATGAGAGATAATATAACAAAGAACCTAGTGGCAAGGAGGGAGAAAGGATACTTTTGAGTTGTTCTTTTCTACTTGACTCCCAATAGGCTCTTCCATACCCAATCTGAAGTTTCTCTGGGATTTTGATTTTAGATGAAACATAATCTTTTGAAAATTCAACTCATGTAAGAGTCTTAGTTGTCTATGGAGTAATTTACCTTTCAGTAGGAGTCCTTGGCATCTTTTTTTGGTGGGGAGGGGTAATGGATTGTTACTGAATAACATTACATTCAACTTTCTCAATCGGTCTTTACTGACACTTATTCAATGATGCCAAGGCTCTAATTCATCACATTGGACATAATGCAAAAATTGAATTAAAACATTTCAAGGCAGACAGAATACAGATTATGAAATGGAGTTTACATCCTGAAATACAATAGGTAAACAGCATTAATAGTAAAATATTCAGTTTAAAAAAAGTCTCAATGCAGAACTATAATTCAGGTAAGTCCTGGGGCATAATAAATAGCTTCTCCTTCCTCCCCAAACATCTCGAGATTTTCTGTTAGTAGGTGCGTTACCATGAGTGGCGTCTTGGGGCAAAGCGGAGGTGTGGGGAAGGGATTCTCCTCTGTATCTGGACCTTCCAAGGAGACATAATTCTCCATGGACATAGCTACTGTAAGAGATGGCTTGGAGTTTAAATTGAGGAAATAAGTGAGAATATATCTTGGAAATGGAATTAGAATGGCCCTGTGGAATCTTGAAGATGGACCATTTGGGAGGGGCCCGTGGAAGAGGAGTTTGAGGGGAAGTTTCCAACTGCCAGATTCTCATCGTCACTCTCTTTTTTAGCTTCCTGTTCCTAAAGAACAGGGTTATGGGACTTAGTACTACACACAGGACCTTAAAGGTTTCATAGGCCAATGCTAGAGCAAATAAAATAATATTTGTAAAGCACTTGGCATAAGTAAAGCAAACAGTACTTGGCCATAGTGGGTATTTAATGAACTCTTGTTCCCACCACCACAATACTCCTATAGTAAGGATAAAAAGAAGTTTGCTCAAGGTTTCACATGCCACATGTATTAAAAACAAAGTTTGAATATAGGTCCTCTGATTTAAAATCCAGTGGAAAACTGTTTCTTTGCAGGATGACATTTGGAAAGCATGGAAGAATAAGAATTCTATGGTGTTTTAAAATTTTTTTTAGTTCTATGGCACTTTAAGGATCATAAACGACTGTCCTCACAACACTGAGAAGTAAGTAGTGCTGGTATCTTTAATCCTGCTTAATAACTCTGTAAACTGAGCCACAGCAAAGTTAAGTGACTTACCCAAGGTTTTATGATGAGTAGCAAAGAGAATTTTAACTGAAAAATAATAATAATTAGGGGCAGCTGGGTGGCTCAGTGAATTGAGAGCCAGGTCTAGAGATAGGAGGTCCTAGGTTCAAATCTGACCTCAAACACTTCCCAGCCTTGGGCAAGTCACTTAATCCCTATTGCCTAGCTCTTACCACTCTTCTGCCTTAGAACCAATACACAGTATTGATTCTAAGATGAAAGGTAAGGGTTTGAAATAATAATAATAATAAAGATGATTACTATAATATTAATATTTATTACGTGTTCACTATGTGCAAGGCACTGTATTTTATCTTTACAACATTTTCACAACTCATTTTATCTTCATCAAGATGTAGAGACTATTAGGTCTTCTAATTACCTGAGGGCTAGCTCCACTATACTGTGTTTAAAAGAAAAGGCAGAAGAGAAATAAGGGTTAGGCAATAGGGGTTTAGTAACTTGCTCAGTGTCACTCACCTAGGAAGTATCTGAGTTCAGAATTTGAACCCGGGACCTCTGGGTGTGGCTCTCCATCCACTGAGCCAACTACCTGGCTCTCACTATACGATATATTAACATGATAGGCTCTTAGAAATAATCCAACTCTACCTTCTCATTTTGTAAACATGCAAGTAAAGCAAGACTGCTAAAGGTATATCAATTAATTAATTCACAGTTGAATTTTAGACTTCTGATTCTTAATCTGGTGTATTCAATTAGTTTTAAAAATGTTGGACACTGTTCTAAGTAATCACTGAAGATAAAAAATGTAAAAAACAGTTCTTGCCCTGAAGGGGCTTACATTCTAATGGGATGTAGTGCTTTATAGTTAATAATAATTAAAAGTCAGAGATAATTCAATAAAAAATGTCTGGGGACCTGAATTGCAGGGTTACATGAGTAGCAGCCACAGGCAAGAAACCTGGGAGGCATAGCTAGCTTTTATCTTATTCTAAGAGAAAGGTAATTTTTGAACTGGTGTTTGTCAAGTAGGCACATTTGATTATTTTAGTAGATTGAATATCTGAAAAGGCAGAAAAGAGAGTGGCAAATGAGATCTCATTCACAGAAGAATCATGTCATTCTAGAAAAAGGGAAGGGCACCTACTATGTGCCAAGCACTATGCTAAACACTTTACAAATATTATCTCAATTGATCCTCCCAACAACTCTTCAAGATAAATGCTATTATTATCCCAATTTTTAGTTGAGGAAACTGAGGCAATCACAAGTTAAGTGACTCACCTCAGTTCATAAACCCAGTAAATGTGTGAGGCTGGATTTGAACTCAGGTCTTCCAGGACCAGTTTTTTATCTACTACTTCTGTTTCTAGGAGTCTGGTGTTAACTGGACAGCTCTCCCTGTGTGTCTATATTTATCTTCCTATATTGTATGTAGCTTTGAGGAGTTCTTATTTGCTAGAACATTCTAAATTCCAAATCTGTTTGGAAGCTTCCTAAAATCCTTGTAACAGAAATCACTGGCGTGGTTTTTTTTTTGGGAGGGGGGAGGCAATAGTGACAAGAACAGTAACATCTATGTACCTTGGCAATTAGAGACTGCAGGATCTTGATAATAAATTTGAAAAGGTCTCTAATTATTCCTAGATGTTTATGTTCCTTAAAATATTGTTCTACAAAATTAACCATATTTCTAGACAACATGATTAACACAAAAAACTCCAGAGAATCAGCGGAAAAAAAGAAGTGATTCATAGTTTCAGTAAAGTAACAAGAGACAAAACAAATACACAATATCTTCAGTTTCTATACAGCGGTAACACTTCAGGAGCCAATAAAAGAGAAATTTCATTCAAAGCAAGTATGAAATGAAAGAAAATTATGTGTACTAAGCTTGCCAAACCATATTCAATGCTTGTATAAATATGGTCACAAAAAAAACTCTTTACAGAAATAAAGAGAAATAACTATAGCAATATCTATTCTTCAAGGCTGGATTGATCCAATATAATAAAGACAATACTACTCAAGCAAATTGATAGATTGGTGTTATATCAATATTAGACTACTATAGCCAAAAAAATCTTTCAAGTAGAATTTATTTTGTTACCACATGATCTAATTAGAGGAAAATGGAAGGAGGTATCTATCATCACTATGGTTGGGGGGAGTATTCTTAGTTCAACAAGGATGGAAGAGAATAAAAGGAAGAACTAGCAATTTTAACTACATAAAATTTGAAGAAAATGATGCATTTGAGTCAAAAAATGGAAATTATCAAGACAAATTTTTAAATTATCTCAATAAAAGTAATATACAAGATATATAGGAAACTAACACAAATATATAAGACCAAGAAAATTTCCCAATAGGTGTGTGGTCAAAGGATATGTGACTCATGACAAGAGATACAATCACCTTTCATATGGGACATTGTTTAAGTTCACTAATAAGATAAAACATTTCTAAAATTTCACCTCAAACCCTTCAAACTGGCAAACATGACAAATGGCTTGCACTTTGATTACCACTCCCCCTCCCACTAGAATTTGTACCTCTTTAACTCCTTCTCTGATAAGTGAGCTTTAAGTTTATTTTGCCTGGAACTAGTCCATCATGCCAGCTCCAGAACTTTTCCAGATTTCCTCCTAGTCATTTCCAAATCCTGTCATTATGTGTCCATACCCCTTGTCTTCCCCCCTCCCAGTCAAATAACATCAATTAGCATTTATAAAGTACTTACTATAACTCTCTAGTTCCCTTTTATGTATTTTCTGCCCAATTCAAATTTAAGCACCTGGAGAGAAGAGACTGACTGTCATGCTTACTTGGATTTGTATCCCCAGCACTTCACAAAATGCCTGGCACATAAAAAATATTTATTAAGTGCTTTTTCATTCATCTAATTCATTCCTTTGTTCATTCTAATGATGAAAATAGTCAATTCAATAAGTCATAAGGAGGAAGAGGAGGAGGAGGAGGAGAAGAAGGAGGAGGAGGAGGAGG
>NW_025395594.1:0-7928 GCF_016433145.1 Gracilinanus agilis | reverse complement strand
TGGGTCCTTGGCAGCTCACACAGAATAGATGGAGATGTTGATAAAGGCGAGAAAAGGTCACAGGATCTGGATTAGGCTCAGGGCAGGCTCCTTGAGATTTGGGAAACCTCCAAGGAAAGTCAGGAACACAGCTTCTTTCTCTAGCTTGATCCAAAGATGGCCACAGGAAGGAAGCTCCTGCTCAGTGGTCTCCAGAGCTCCACCAAGCCCCTTGGAATCTCCATGTCTCCTCTTACCTGGTCCTGTCATTCCAGAACCTCCACTCATTTAGTTCCTCTCGTGTGCCAGCTCTCCTTTGCAAGTCATTTGCAAATGCCCAAACCCTCTGCAACTTTTCCATTCTTTCTATTTCCTTTTTATATTCCCCGCTTTGTGGAAATTTTGGAAAAAATTAGTGTTGTCTTCTCCGTACCAATAACTTACCTTGAGTCCTTAAACCTACTTATTCTACAGTCTAACCCCGAAATAACAAACAATCTATACTTCCTAACTTATCTTTCCTATTCTAGGAACTCAAACAAAGGAAAGAAAGGGAAGGGAACAGGATTTACAATAAACTGTTACAAAGTTCCAACACAACACAACATTTGCAAACAAAACAAGTTAAGCAATGTAAATATATCCTACTAAGAATAAAAAATGCTATGTTGCCAAAAGTTAAACATCTCAACAACACTCTGCAAAACCAGTTTGCTATCAAAACTATGATGCCAATCTAATACAAAATTAATTCTATCTTTAAAAAAATACAATAAACACGATGGAGCATAAGCTTTTACAAAGAACACAACGTATCTGACTAAAACTAAATTTATGCAAAATGCCTTCTAAAAAAACCAATCTGAGCAATTTCAAAACAAATCTTTCTATGCTAAATGCTATTGCTAATACAGACAACCAAATTTCCCAAATTGAACTGTGAACTAAGTATTCTATATTACAAATCTAAGAATGTCCATCATTTGACCAATCACATCATTATTTTATATAATCTATACATATATTTATATATATCCACATATATCTACATATATGTACAAATCTGTAAAACTTCTGCTTTGCAGCAACTATGAACATCACAGCTTATACATACATGTAATCACTAACATATATGCACATGTGTACATAAGTTATAACTATTTTATAAGTATGTATAGAATTATATAGTTTCATGTGTATAATATGTAATCATTTAATGTATGTTCCTATACTAATCTTTATTATGATCCCTATCTATTCCCTGATGTTATCAAAATAGAATATCTCAACCAGACTTTCTATTTAGATAAGCCCTTATGGACCTAAGACCTAACTAGGTAACTATTATCTCAATTCTTTTCCAAAGGCTTCCATTTATCTACATAGACAGTCTTCAAAACATAGATATTACACAGTTTGTGGAACATGTAACCTAAATGTGTGTGTGTTGGATGCAAAATACTTACTCCAGACTTCATATTTCCTCTTCACATCTTGTCTGATGGGTCTCTTCCTTCTTCTATGTATGTCCTACATGTGAAAGTGTTTTTTTTGTTATATGACACAGTTTATCTTACAAATCTCCAGTTCTCATCTGATCTTCTTCTGTACAAAAATCCTTACGGTCTCTGCTGTCCTGTCAGCTGCAGGTTATCCATCTCTTCTGCTCTTTCCTGCTGTTGTCTTGCTTTCCAGCTTTTCCTATGGGCTTTTTAAACTCCTCTTCCACTAGATCATCTCCTCCACATGTACTTTTTGATTTGCCTGATGAATCATTCAGCTTTCCTCAAAGTAATCATTTTCAGTCTCCTCTCCTTCTCCCTCTCCTAAATCTATCTCTGTCTCTGTTTCTCCTTCACTATCTTTACTATGAGCAGATTTGACATGTGAACAGTGCACCCATGGTTCTTTTTCTAAGATTTTGATTGCAGAAGGTGTTATTAAAATAACCCTGAAAGGTCCACTCCAACTTTCTTGTGTGGGTGATATCTTATTAAAGTTCTTAATATATACTGAGTCTCTTGTTTTAATATTGTGTAGTGAATAATATAATGGCCCAAATTGTTGCAATAATCCCATTTGATGAAGCTCTTTTAATCTCTCCTGTAATGATGTTATGTAGGAAGCTATTTGAATGTCTCCTCCCAGCATAGAGACAAAAGCTGGTTTACACATTTTAGCTTGTAATGGAGCATGGCCATATAGCATTTCAAAAGCAGAAATATGGATATCTGCCCTGGGTGTAATTTGGATTTAGAAAAGTGGTAGAAGAAGAATTTCTGGCCACTTCAAATGAGTCTCTGAACAAAGTTTTCCCACAATTGATTTTATCTCTCTATTTAACCTCTCAACTTGTCCAGAGCTCTATGGATGGTAAGTTGTATGAAATCTCCCTGTTATCCCTAGATTCTCATAAACCCTTCCCAGGACTTCTTGGGTGAAATTACTTCCACGGTCTGAGTCTATGGTAACAAGAGCACCAAATCTAGGAATTATTTCCTTTAGCAATATCTTCATCACAAACCCTGCCATATTTTTAGCTGATGGAAAAGCTTCAGGCCAATGTGTAAGTCAGTCTACCAACACTAAACAGTATTTGTACTTTCCAGATTTGGGCATATTTATATAATCTATTTGCAGATTTTCAAAAGGGGTATAAGCCAAAGGTCTGCCCCCAAACCCTTTCTTCTTAAATATACCCTGGTTGAATTTCATTCAGATATAACACTTGCTACAGACTCTATTTGCTACTGATGTTATTCCCAGTGCTAGCCACTGCCTTCTAACACTACTGATTAAGCTTTGGATTCCAAAGTGTCCTTTACCATGGATAGCATTACAAACATGGTAATAGAACTCCTTTGGTAAGATTGGTTTTCCTGTGTCTGCAACCCAGATGTCATTCACTTTCCTTGCTCCAAACTTTTCTTTCTATGCCTGAATCTCTGAGTCCTTGTAAGCTTTGGTTAGATTATCTGACTCAATGACTGAGAGAATCATTACATAGGCTGGAGCTCTTCGAGCCGTAAATTTGGCTGTCATGTCAGCTCTATAATTACCCCTAGATATAGTATCTTTCCCAAAGCCATGTGCTTTGCAATGGATTACAGCAATTTGCTTGGGTTTCTGTATTGCTTCCAGCAAATCTGTGATTATCTTTGCATGGGCTATTTACCTCCAGTTGTTACAAACCCCTAGTTCTTCCAGATTGCACTCATTACATGGCACACTGAAAACCCATATTTAGAGTCTGTATATATGTTTACACTTTTGCCCTCTGTAAATCTGCACATTTCCATTACTCCCACCAATTCCGCTCCTTGGGCACTAATATTACTAGGCAGAGATGCATACCACAGAGTTTCATTCTCTGTGACTACTGCTACACCATGTAACAAATCCCATTGTGTAAGTAAGACGATCCATTGGTAAACAGTTCTAGGTCAGGATTCTGAATTGGAACATCTTTTAAATCTGACCTAGGCTGTTCAATGAACTTCATTATACTCATACTCGTGCAAAGGCTCACCATTCATTGACAGATCAGGTAACAGTGTGGCTGGATTTAACGCATCACACCTTTTCAATCTTATATTTTCATTACTCAAGAGAATAATCTTATACTGAGAAAGCCTCTGGTCTGTAAACAATTGTGTGTGATATTTACATAAAAGTGACTCAATTTGGTGAGCACAGAACACTGATAATAGGGACCCTAACATTAAATCTGATGATTTTTTTGTACTAGCAGTGCAACAGCAGCAATGCCTTTGAGACATGGAACCATTCCTGCAACTACTGGGTCCAACTGGAAACTATAATATGGAATAGGTCTAAAATTTGGTCCCAGAGTTTGTGTAAGTATCCCAGAAGCTATCCCTTTGGTCTCATTTACAAAAAGTTGGACTTCTTTGAAATAATCTGGGATTCCTAAGACTGGAGCAGTTAGGATAGATTCTTTCAGCTTCACCAGAGCTTGCAAATGCTCAGTTTTGAGTAGTAGGGGTTCAGATACTGTACTTCTTGTCAGATATGTCAGACACTTGGTTATTTCACTGTACCCCAGTGAATCCCATGGTCCCAAGAACTGCTCTCAGCTGCTTTTTAGTCTTGGGAGCACTGAGCTTTTGTATATCTGAGATTCTCTCCTGGGTAATACTACTACTTCCCCCAGAGAGAACAAACCCTAGATACTCTACTCTATGCAAACACCACTGTAATTTTGCCTTGGAAATCTTATGTCCATGCTTATACAATTCACAAAGAAGGATCTTACTGTCCCTGAGACATATTTTTACATTTGGGGATACTTGTCATCCATGAAATGCACCAATTTGCTTTCCTTAAATATTATTATTTTTTAAGATTTTTTTTTTAGGAATTGGGAAAATAGGCTGGGAGATTCAGAAAATCCTTGCAGAAGTCTTCTCCAATAGAACTGAATTACCTCCCAAGTAAAAGCAAATATTTTCTGGCTATCTTCATGAATTGGGATAGAAAAGAATACTGAACATAAGTCTACCACCATAAAATATCTGGCTTGGCTTGGGATTGATGAAATTATTGTTGTTGGGCTTGGAACAACAGGGTGGGTTTTTATAATATGATCATTGACCACTCTTAAATCCTAAATAAATCAATAGATTGGTCTACCTTGATCATCTAATTGTGCTTTCTTAATTGGAAGGATGAGTGTGTTGTACTCAGAAAAGGTTGGCACTATTATCCCTTGCTCTATCAATGAATTAATAATTGGCCAGATGCTATCTTCAGTCTCCTACTGAGGGATACATGGAGGAGGACCCCCTTCATTCAAACCCTAATGAGGGTTGCTGATTTTAATAACCCTAAATTGGTAGAAGACTGGGACCATAAGCCTTCTGGGATATCTGGTGGAATTTCAAAGACTGACCTCGATTCCTCCTTTGCCTCCACTTCATCTTTGAAGTGGAGCATTGGAAATGCTTTCAAATATTCCTCTGGGAGGTGAAACAAAGTCTGCCCAGATGTTGTGCAGTGGATTGTTGCCCTAAGCTTACACAACATATCTCTACCCATTAGATTTGTTGGGCAATCTGGTATTAGGAGAAATGCATGGTCTACAGATCACAGACCCAAAGAGACCATTTTTTATTGTAATTTAGCTACTCTCTTTGGTTTTCCTGTTGCAGCAACCACATCCAACTCCCCAATCACCCTGCAATCCTCAGGAGGAGTTTGCAATATTGATCTGCTGACCCTGGTTATCTATAAGAAGATCATACAGCTGATGTGTATTGTGAGGTTCAGTTGTATTATCTGGTGAGAGAGATTGTGAGGTTCAGTTGTATTATCTGGTGAGAATATTTCTAATACTGGGGCTAACACATCTTCCTCTGGGAAATCCCAATTTACCCACTGAGTGTTCCAGCTATAATCCTCATCTGTATTCACTTCACTACACTTCTAGGAGTTTGCATTGCTTATGCTTCCCTCAGCTTGTGTAACATTATTGCACAGTATCACTTTTTCCAATTAGTATTATTGATGCACTGTTCTTTTGCTCACTACTATTCCTTTGTTCTTTCCCCTTTCTAGATATTGCTTTTGTTTCTCTTGTTGTTACTATTTCCTTTCCTTTTATAGTGTTTATATCTTTGCTATCATTGTCAGTTTGTATCTCTATGTTATTACTAGTGTTCCCATTCCTTAGTCCAGTTTGCTTAGAGGTTCCCTTATCTGTGTGTTTCTGGGTACACCTTCATAAAGATTCTGCTCCCTTGAAATCAGCTTTCTGATAGTTATTCCCTGAAATCTGGGAGTACTTAGGATGTTCACCATTCCTTATATACTTTTTTTCCCTCTTTTTTCTTAACCCTTAAATTCTCTGTATTGGCTCATAGGTGGAAGAGTGGTAAGGGTGTCCTTATATACTCTCGCATTGTACTTAAATCAGGTGCCTGCTGTGATGTCTGACTGCAATTATGTTTGCAGCACTTTTGTCCTGATCCCCGGTACTGAGAATATCTCTGGCCTCTATTCTGGTTCCCATTGTTTCTGCAGCCACAATTGGAGAATCTGCTATTCCTATTATTATTTTGGCCAGAGATTTGGGATCTGAACCTACAATCCCTAAGGAAATGTCCTGGCCTGTTACACAGGAAACACCATGGAGGACTAGATCTTTGTTGTTGTGGGGCACAATCCTGTTTTGGTTTATAGCCTCTTAGGGTTGCCATTGTCTTCACTTCACTAATCTCCTTCTCTTTTAGCTTCCTGTTTGCTTCCCTCAGTTGACTCCTTAGCTCCTCCACTAGCTCATTTTTGTCTTCCTATTTCTTTTCTCGGTCTGTATCGAAAACATAAGAAGTAGTCCTCCTGAGCTCCTCTAACCCCATGCTCTCCCAGGTAGGACATTGGAGCCTGAAATAGTTCCTGACAAGGGACCAACTATTTTTAATGAATTGCCTCTTAATGTGTGTTAAACTCTGATCATTCATAGAGTCCATGCCTAATAAGGGTTCAGGTCTCTCCACCAGGCGATCAAGAAACACAGATGGATTTTCCCCCACCTCTTGCCTAATTTTCTCAAATTTAGACCAGGTATCTGGCCTTTTGGCATGAAGCTTCATTGCCTCTATTAGTAATTGCCAGTCCTGTCCTAGGAAATGGAAATTGTCTACTGAATTTAATTCCAGCTGTTCCACATTAGAAGGCCATGAAACTAAATCTAGGTTATTTAGGGTTTCATTAATAAATTGTTCTTTCTCCATTTTTCTAAATAATTCATTCAAAAATGAATCTGAGTCTTCAAAGTTAGGATCATACAGCTTCACTGCCCTCTTAAATTCTTTTATGCATGGTGGGGTTCATCAAAAATTTTTGGCATTTGTTTTTTAAAGGAGTCCAGATCTCCAGCAGTGAAAGATTTGTGGGCCCTAATATAAACTATTCCAGTGTCCTAGCTGCAAATAAGTTACATCTCTTAGTGGAAACTGAGATGCAGCTGCATTGCTTTGCTCTTTGTTGTCCGGTTGCACTTGTGTTGTTACCTGGGCTTCAGTATTATTTTGATCTTTAACAGTTTTTTGTTTTGCCTTAGTTTCTCCCACTTGTTGTTTCAGGGTCTGCTGCATTTGTTCAACAGCATCCTTTAGTGTAATTACCAATGCCTTCAACTCAGTTTCTCTTTGTGCCAGCCCACCATTTGATGTTATCTTTTGTATTACATTACACACTGTACAATAGGTTTGGTAGGAGGTGCACCCCCAAAACAGCAAAACCGGAACATGTGAAATCATCCTGGAGAATGTCAGCGTCATCGATCTCACATTTCCATATAGGTTTTAACAAAAAATGGAAATTTTCTGGTATCTCTACAAAGAACATATTGTAGAACAATACCACACATCTATATACAAATGCTAGTACTTCCATCCACTGCTGGTATTTAGAATCTTTAACTGTGTTCTTGAAGCTGTTTTTGTATTTGGAGCAAAAAAAAATTTTTTTTGCTACTGGTCCTTTAAAAATCCAAACCTCAAAGGTACTTGGCAGCTTGATTGACAGGTGTGGTTGCCAGGCAGATTTCACTTAGTGAGGGAAAAAAATTTTTTCCCCAAGATGGCTGCCAACTACTGTCTTACAGGCTTCATTAGGCCCAAATTCCACCAACCTCAAAAAATGGTGTTCTTCCCTAGTCTTTCCTTTTTTAGCTCACTAACTGAAATAAGTGAGGGAACCTTGTAAAGTCTCTTGGACCAATGCTGTAGACCTGATGTGGTCAGCACACAGTATGGAGCCAAGTGGTGGGCCTCAGGCCTGTGGGTTGCAGACAACACAATCTGACTGCTCAGATGGATGTAAAAAACAGATCTTGGTTTATTTGATAAACTCAGGATGGGTTGGGGACCAGGGAAACTGGAGATCCCCAACTCTTATCAGTTCTAATTCCTCCCCCCTTCTGACCT
>NW_025395593.1:0-5083 GCF_016433145.1 Gracilinanus agilis | reverse complement strand
CCTGCCATGACCGAACCTGGGAAGGACTCCAGAATCTGGGTCCAACATTTGTGGGCTCATCGTCCCCTGTGGCCAGGAGAGGATCCACTTCCAGAAGAGCCAAGGAGCGAGGAGATTTGGGACTGGGTGGCCTGTGTATGTGGTGAGTGTGGGAGTGTGTGAGTGTGGTGTGTGTGTGTACACCTTTATGGGAGGACGAGGCACGACTCAGGGCATATGATTCAGTGGTTGAGATTTACTGTGCCTGTGGATTATACAGGAGGACCTATTATCAAGCCTGGGCAAGCCCAATTTCCGGGATTCCGTTAATCGCCTCACCTGTTTCTGAGTGTGGACCTATTGGTACCGCAATTCCTGGATCTCGTTAGAGGACAGGCCGGGAAGGTTGGGAAGTGATTGTGATTGTGGCTGCCCCTGGCAGTGGGCGCTGTGTGTCAGAACATTGTGTGAGGAGGTGGTGCACTAGCGTGTGACTGTGTGATTGAACTGATGGGGAATCTGGTGGTGCCCTGGTAGGCATACAGCTAAGTGGTTCGGCTTGCCCCACCACTCCAGGGATTATACAGAGGAACCTAAGCCAAGCTTACCAGCCACAGGCACCCTTTCTACCTGTTTCTGAGTGAGGACTGGGGGACATACACAGTTTCTTTTGACCCGTGAGGGCAAAAGTCGGAAACCCTGGGAGCAAGTGCCGAGTGTGACTGACAGGCCACGTAGACCATTGAACCTCTCTACTCCCTTGGAATTACTCTTGGAACTGGTGAGGTTTGAGGCCTCACAAGACCGCAAAGCAAAAGGTTCGAATCCTGTCTTTGTAGTTCATCCAGGCTATTTAAGGTCCCCAGATTTTCTTGGGGTTCAAATGCCCAAGTCAGGAGGTTTTGAGATCCCCGAGGAAAGTACCAGTGGACGCACTGGAGGTTGGGAGGAGAGAGAGGACCAAGGTCCAGTCCCCACATCAATTGGCGCGATCCCCACATCAATTGTTCGGGACTGGTCTGGGCTCCCCCAGGCAAGTGAGTGTGAGCGTGCGCACGTTTGTCTTGTGTTTGTCTTGGTTGTCTTCCCTGTTACATATCTGTTTTGTTGCTTTTTTGTTGACCCTTGTCTTTTGTAGCCTTCTTTTGCCTTTTCTCTTGGAAGCCACGACGGGCCAAAGCAAGTCTACCCCTCTTTCTCTTATGGTTACCCATTTCCCGGACTTTAAGGCCCGGGCCCATAATCTGTCTGTCTCTGTAAAGAAAGGGAAACTGATCACATTTTATAATTCTGAATGGCCCTCATTTGGGCTCAGGTGCTGCGGGACGGCACACTCAACTTAGGGGTCATTTCAAAAATTCGAGCTAAGGTCCTTGATCCTGGGCCTCAGGGACACCTAGACCAGGTCCCCTATATCTTAACCTGGCAAGATCTGGTCCTTGATCCCCCTCCTTGGCTCCAGGATTTTGTTCAGACAGACTCGGATTCCCCACCAACAGACACTCAACCAGTAGGGGGGACTGTTGGGACCCTTACACTCAGTGCAAGAAGAGGGGAAACTAAGGACTCATTCCCCAGGTCTAAGCCCAAGTCCTCTATTCCCCCTGTTTTTCAAGAATCCTCTCCCGAGCCCCCCGAGATTCCATCACCTCTCCCACCCCCATATGCCCCACTGTACCCTCAGCTAGAAGAGATGGCTGGAGGGGTGCCTCAGCCAAGAGGGGCATCTGGAGGTATGCCTCCCCCAACCCTTAGCACTAGGAGCCGAGGCAAGCAGGGGACCCTAGAACCACCTGACCCTGGGGGCTCCAGTTCCAGTATTCCTGGTCCGGACAGTGGGGCCTGTGGTCCAAGGGGGACCCCGTAGTTATCAATATTGGCCATTTTCATCCAGTGACCTTTACAATTGGAAGTCCCAAAACCCTCCTTTCTCTGAGGAACCCCAAAAACTTATTGCCCTATTGGAATCTGTTTTGTTCACACACCATCCCACTTGGGATGATTGTCAACAGTTGTTACAGGTACTCTTCACCAAGGAGGAATGTGAACGAATCCTCCACGATGCTTGTAGACATGTTCCTGGGATAGACGGACTCCCCATGACCCAGCCTCACTTCATAGAGGCGGTCTTTCCCTCCACTTGTCCCACTGGGACTTTGAACAACAAGAAGGTAGGGAACACCTATGGGTCTATCGCCACTTTCTCATGGCCAGTCTCCGTGCTGCGGCTCGCAAGCTGACTAATTTGGCTAAGGTATATTTAGTTAGACATTGTCTGACGAGAGCCCTGCTGCCTTCTTGGAGCAACTCCAGGATGCCTTTTGCCTATACACTCCTATGGACCCCCTGGCAGAAACCAGCTGGGCAGCTGTCCTACTCTCCTTTGTCAACCAATCTGCCCCCAATATTCGCCAAAAGCTCCAAAAGATAGAGAACCTGGGAGAGCAGTCTATAAGTGACCTCGTCAAGGTGGCTGAGTGAGTATTTAACACCCAAGAAACTCATCAGGAAAGGGCAGAGTGCCTGCACCAGGAGGAGCAGGAGTACAAAACCAGGCAGCACCAAGAGGATCAGGAGTACGAAGCCAGGCAGGACAGAAAGAATCAGAAAGACCTAGCTAAGATCCTAGTGGCTGGTCTGTCCCAGCAACTGCAGAAGGAACTCCCCAGTAGTTAGGGAGCCTGTGACAAGGAAGGCCACTGGAAACGGGAGTGTCCAGATCTGCCCAGGAGCAGAACCCCTCGCCCTGGCCTTGCAAGTGCAGACTCCTGGGCACCTCCCAATCCTAACTCCCTTCGCTACCCGCACCATGACCAACCCAAGGCAGTAGCTGTGGTCCACGTCCCTGGCCACCAAAAAGGGGACTCTTTGGAGGCACGGGGAAACCAAGCTGCTGACCAGGCTGCATGAGAAGCTGCCTTCCATGTACCCCTCCTCACCCTGCCCATGATCATACCACCCCCTCCATCTGGAGATCCCCAATACTCGAAACAAGACCTAGACTGGGTGGCACGGCACCATGGGATTAAAGATGGTCTGTGGTACAGGGACCCGGAAGGCAACAGAATCCTCCCTGAGGCCCTGGGACAGCTGCTCTGTGCTCATTTGCATCGCCTTTCTCATCTTGGGGAAAAGAAACTTGCCCAGCTTCTTGACAAGGGACAACTAAAGTTCCCAGGCCAGGGAACCTACTTAACACAACTTGTAGCCACTTGCCTGTCTTGCCAACTAATGCGGTCAGGGAAGCCCAATAAACATCAAGAACATCGAGTAAGAGGCGAGTGGCCCTGCCAATCCTGGGAGGTTGATTTCACTGAAGTAAAGCCCGGAAGGTATGGGTACCGCTACCTGCTAGTATTAGTGGACACCTTTGCAGAGTGGCCAGAGGCATTTCCAACCAAAGCTGAAATGGCCCAGGTGGTAGCTAAGAAACTGATGGAAGAAATCATTCCTCACTTTGGGTTCCCGGTAACCATTGGTTCTGACAAGGGACCTGTTTTGTGAGCAAGGTCCTTCAGGAACTTATGGCCGCCCTCAGGGTGGATTGGAAATTACATTGTGAGTATAATCCCCAGAGTTATGGCCAGGTAGAGAGGATGAATAAAACAATTAAGGAGACATTATCCAAATTGGCCCTCGAGACTGGCGTAGACTGGGTGACCCTCCTTCCTTTAGCCCTCTTCCAGGTCAGGAATACTCCTGGCCCACATCAACTTACCCCTTTTGAGGTCCTGTACAGTTCTCTTCCCCTCATCCTTCCCCAGGTGCCCTGGATGCCCACAAAGCCTCAAGGGCCAGAGAAATTCCGAGCCATGCTTCTGGGGCTTGCAGAGGCCCACCGTGATCTATGGCCCAGGCTCAGGGAATTCTTCCAACCCCCTCCCCTTCCCCCACACGACTTTGTACCTGGAGACTGGGTGTGAGTTAAGCAGCACCAGCGTGCCACCCTCCAGCCCCGCTGGAAAGGTCAATATGTCACCCTCTTTGTCACCCCCTCTGCTTTAAAGGTTGATGGCATTGGACCTTGGATCCACCACACACACGTTCGCCAAGCTCACGAGTCCGAAGGGAACCCATTACTGCTATCACTCTAGCCACCATCCTCAGCCTGACTAGAGCAGGCACAGGAATAGCATCTCTCACCATACACCAGCAGAGCCTTTCTTCCCTTCAGGCAGCAGTCGATGAGGACCTAGCCCACATAGAAAAGTCCATCACTCACTTAGAAAAATCTCTCACCTCCCTCTCACCTCCCTGAAGAACAGAAGAGGACTAGATCTTGTCTTCCTACAACAAAGGGGACTCTGCGCAGCCCTAGGGGAAGAATGTTGCTTTTATTCGGATAATACGGGGTTAGTCCGAGACTCTATGACTAAGCTACAGGAAGAGCTAGCCACACGATGTAAAGAGAGGGAGGCTCAGGGGAGCTGGTATGAACAGCTGTTCCAGTGCTCCCCCTGGCTCACTACTTTGATATCCTCCCTCCTAGGACCCCTAGTCCTTCTCACCCTCCTTTTAACTTTTGGGCCCCTTATCCTTAACCAACTGGTGGCCTTTGTAAAAGAACAAATTGGCTCTATTCAATATTACCAGACAATCCCCACCCTAGATACAGCATGTGAGGACACCAATTTTTAAAAGGACCACCTGAGGATGATTCCTCAGGATCATAAAAAGAAGTGGGGAATGTTGGATTTTAAAAATCTGCCTCCAGGCTATCTAATTATTTCTAGCCTGAGCAAACTGCTTCCTGGCTCCGTCTTGAACCCCCCTCCCCCAAAAAAAGAATGTTTCTCCAGCACATAAATGTCTTTTTATCTTCCCCCCTGATAGACCTAAAATTAACCTCCAGGCCAAAAAAAAAAAAGTTCCCAAGACATAAATATCTTCCTTATCTCCCCTTGATAGTTACCAGATGCTTTCTGACCCTTGACCCTAACACCCCTCCCTACTTTTCCCCCCCTTTGATGGATGGCTGTCAGATGCTTCCTGATTCCCTGTCCCTGATACCCCTTTGATGATTACCAGATGCTTCCTAATACCTCTCCTTGATAACGTATGTTCCAACCCCCTTCCCCAATGTTCCTATATAAACCCTTGGCTT
>NW_025395592.1:0-7847 GCF_016433145.1 Gracilinanus agilis | reverse complement strand
CATAGGGTCCATCCAGAAAAATTGAAGCATTTTGAAATGTAGTCTGCCTGGTAGGAAGAAAAAAGAAAAGAAATTTTACCATTTTAGGCTCTGTTAATATAAACTAAAATTTTAAGATACAGACATTTAAGAACTTCAGAACAATGACTTTTTTTGCTTTTATAAATGTTTATGATTAATCCACGTGCATTGGCGGAAAACACCTAATGGCTAATAGTCTTTCCTACAAAAAGTACCTAATTATCATTACAATTATTATAACTGTCCTCAAAGTAAGAGCTGACCTGACAGAAGTAATTTCTAGAAAAATCAAAAAGAACTATTTAGCAGTGTGACCTAAATTCCAAGAGACAAATCCTTTCATTCTATAAACAAACACTTGAGTTAAAGAGAAACAACAACAGTATGGTGGTGGGCACATACTTCCCTGTCCTATGAAGCACATAGATAATGTTTTTTTTAAGTTCTGAAAGCCTGCACAAAGGCAAAATATAATGATGAGGGACTTCAACTATCCTCAAATTTGCTACAAGTTCAAGTCTATAAATTCTTAACTTGTCTTGATTACTATTTCAACTTAGAAGACCATTTAAAGAACAAGTGAATTGTTATCTTGGATTTAATGCTATTTGTCAACAAGGAGGTTGGTTATGAGGAAGTGACAGGAATTTTGAGAGGAAAATGACATCATCATCTTAGGGTCTCTAATATCAGAGTAACAGAGTTCATCATGTATCCAGAAATCAGAATTACTCATTTTCTCTTTGGCTTCCATTTCCTCCATTGAAGAGAATAAAATTCAAAATGGATAGGCAGGCAAAGTCAAGTGAGAAACTAAAGCCCATAAAAGCCTTACAATTAACAAAAGAGCAATTGATCTAAATTGATTTCCAGATCCAAACAGATTACACTGCTACAGGATCTTCCTGAGTGACCTTACTCAGTAATACTACTAATTTGTGGAGTAGTCCTAGAAAATAAAAGTACTACATGAAGATTAGAGGCTGAAAACCCAAGTTTTAAAAAAGAAGAAAAGAATGAATTTCAAAAACAATAAATCAGAAAACTTGACAATAATATTCAGTAAAATTCTAAACTGGAGGATTACCAAAAAGAAGAACATTGAGCATTAGGGGGGAAAAAACAGTAATCCCTAGAAAATAACACAGATTCACTAATAACAATTTCAAACAAAATAATTTAATTTATTATATTTTAAATAACATTACTCTGTTGGCAGATGAATGAAATCCTGCATAGTGTATCTTGATTATTGCAAAGTAATTACATTTTTGTGGGTAAAATGGAAAATTATAGGTTAGATTTTAAGTAGTTAGATTTGTAGCTAATTAAATACAGACATTAAAAAATCATATTTGTGAAATATGAAAATAATTCAAAGCTGGGAGGAATAAATAATAGGATAAAGGATATAATCAAGATTAGATGTGGTCTTGATAGCCAAAAAACAATGAGATGAAATTTAATTGGGAAAAACACAAAGTAGTCCTTCATCTAGAGTTCTCTTAAATTTAAGATAGAAAAGACCCAATATAATTCATGTGAGGAAAAACTTGCGGATTTTAGATGATAACAAATTTAATAAAAGGCAGGCAATATTGAGTGTCCCAAAAATCTTAATAAGATTTAAGCTTACTTAAGTTTCAGACTTATTGTGTAGCTGCTAAAATAAAAATAAATAAGTTAATATGATTTAAACTATAATAACAAATATATAGTTTCCACATCAAAAAACCAAAAACCCATGAATTCCACTGAATTTAGTGTTGTTTTTACTCTATCTAAAATATGGTACTTTAATCAGAATGTCATATTAAATGAGATAATTTTAAAAGCATAGGGTCCAGAGAAGGGCCACTAATAAAGGACCTTTGTCATATGAGGAGCAGTTGAAGAAACTGAGAATAAGTTGTACAAAGAAGCTAAGATAGGAATATACAAAATTTATCTTCAAATATGTAAAATTTCACATGAATGAAGAAGTAGATTTATTTGTATTGCTCCAAAGGATACATACAACTAGGTTCAATGGGTGAAAATCATAGGACATTTATCTTCCTGGAGTCAATAAGATCTGAGTTTAAATCAAAATTCAGACACTTAATAATGTGACCTTGGGCAAGTAACTTAACTCTGTTTGCTTCAATTTCTTCATCTGAGTTGGAGAAGGAAATGGCAAAACATTGTAGTGTCTTTGCCAAAAAAAAAAAAAAAAAAAAAAAAAACCACAAATGGGATCACAAAGAATTAGATACAACTAAACACCTACAAAACTTTACTATTAATTCTTGGATCTACTCCTGATTTAAAATGAAAATACTCCTAGAAGAAACAACTAATTCGAACTAAAACAGAAATGACCAACATAAAATTCTTTCACTAGACAGGAATGACAATACTGGAAGAAATGGGATTTCCATGTTAATTCCACAATAAAAGCGGGAGAAATTGATCTAAAAATGAGGAGGGAGCAATAGATAAATTTACCTAATTATTACAATTTTAATCATTGCCATTCCTATTTATACATATTAATAAATCCTAGATATTTTTCTAAGGGGAAAAATGTTTCTGCCATGGCTATAAAAAGTTTTGTAATTTTCATGTATTGTGTGTGAATGTAGAAATTTCCTTAAATATTAATATTACATAATTGATTCAAGCAGTTTTATATAGCAAGACAAAGTAGTTACAATAAAATAGTTGGTTGGGTATAATAACTTCACACAAATTTTACCTATCATATTAGGGATACTATGATGTAAATCTTAAAAAAACTAACATTATTCATAACATAAAAGTTACTTGAATAATATATATATTCATATGCAAGTAAAGGATTTGCAAATTCTTAAAATTAAATATTAATGCATTTCTTATTTGTTGGTTCCTTTTTTATCAAATTTCATTTCTAATTTCCTAATAATGCTTAACAACTAAATAACAGTAAAATTTCACAAACTTTAAACAAGACAACTAAATTCAGTACCAAAATATACATTATTTCTTTATTAAGCTATATCTAAACAATCAGGACAATTTTTATAGAAAACATTTAATTAGCTACTGTAATACATTTCAACAGGCACACATAGAAGAAGTTAAGTGAGCCATCATGTTAGCTTCTACCCACTCATTCCATCTGTTTTCCTTCTCCTTGCTTTGTTTATATAATAAATTTAATTGGAACTCTGATTGGCTGTGCAAAAGGCAGTTAATATGTTAAGGGTCAAAATGGGAGATTGGAATTCAGAAAACCTGAGGTCTAGATTAACTGAAATACATCCAACAGTCTCAATTATATAGACATTGAGTAAAACAGCACCTATGTCTTTATCTTTAAATTTGAAAATGGAGAAAATAGTACCTGCTTTCTATCAAACCAATCAGATAAATTAACTGGATAAAATATATGTTTTTAACACCTAGAATAGAAAAACCAAGTTTTCTATTAAACAAGTTCTTTGTTTAAGAACTTCTCTGGTTCTATTTCAAAGGTATCTATCACATAAATCTTTCAAATAATCTTCCACAGGATACAAAAAAGAGAAATGAATGATCTATATCTCTTATAAAACCCTTACAGACAGAAAAGCATACTTCCCATTTTATTATTTCAAAACTCTTTTTTTCTCTGAATCTGTTATATTGTTGGAAAATACATTAAAAGAAAGCTTGATATTTTAGCTTAAATTATTTGTTATTGTTTATTTTTTCATATTTAGAACGTGAAGAATGGAGTGATCTTTACAATTATTCTCCCTTGAAACTAACCTGTTCATTTAAATGTAATCTTATTTATGTTTGAAATGTGAATGAGGCAAAAGGTTCTTTTTTTGTTGTTGTCAATAGGCATGTATTACTACTGATTAGAATATAATGTGGCCTGTTTCACTAGATATCAATCATATAGCCATTTCCATTTTCCTTAGATTCTAAGCTTTCAGGGCAAATACCTAATTTTGTTTCATAATCACTGCAGTGATTTAAAACTGACCCAGAAAAAAATATTTTTGTATGCCTTTTTTTTTTTAATGTGGCTTTTTACCAAGACAAAAATCAACATTCAAGATTTTCTATACACAAATTCATCCAAAGGCAACAGTAGCCCTTTTCTCCTAATAATTCAAAAGGCACTAGTCACCAGGTTTCTACTAGCTGCAATAAATTTCTATTACCTAAGTACTTGATGTCCCCAATCCTGCTATATGCAGTCAAAGCCTTATGCTTTGCAATGGAAAGGGCATCTGCTAACTGTGAGGTAAAATATAGGAAGTTAGAAAGCATGCACACACACCTCCCCACTACCTATACAAAGAAGGACAAGTTCTATTCTAGAAGTTTTCAAGGTAGAAAAGATCATGAGCCTATACTGGGCTTGATACATCTATTGTCATTCTGCATCAAAGGTTATTGAAAAGTATGACAATATCCAAAAAAGCAATTCTTCAAACACTGCTTTAATAGCAAAACTTCAAAAAATGGTAAAACAGACATTCCCCCCCCCAAAGAGTTCTTACACTTGACACTAAAATAGAATGTTGCTGTGTCCTACCTAAAATACAACATATGCTTTATTATACAATTCTAAATAGATGTATACATTAAAAAGATCAACTTGAATTATCTTATTGGGAAGAATCTTAATACAAATAGCTCTCCTGTATTTAGCTCTTAATAGGACACAAAAACTACCAGAACTGAAAGTCATGAAACTCCCAATGCCACAATATAATACTAACATGATTTAACAGATAAAAGTTACTATACTATCAAATAACTTCCCAACACAGCAAGTTCTGCATCAATTATTATTTAAGTATTATTTAAATATGGGCAATAACTGAAAGTGTTCCAAATAATTTTACA
The DNA here is from genome assembly GCF_016433145.1 of Gracilinanus agilis. Taxonomy (NCBI): domain Eukaryota; kingdom Metazoa; phylum Chordata; class Mammalia; order Didelphimorphia; family Didelphidae; genus Gracilinanus; species Gracilinanus agilis. The sequence goes on along the minus strand of NW_025395592.1, from coordinate 2,957 downwards.
TTTATATCTTTTAAAATAAAAGTTAAATGTTTCTTTCTTGACCAAAGCAGAGAAATAGATTTTAATATATACCTTCAATTCTTCACATAAGTAACTATTAATAATTTTACATGGAAAATACCTTGTAAATAGCCAAATGTTTTTATTTACATCAATGAACTCATTAAGACTAATCCATAGGACAGGAACCAATTTCTATTTTTAAAAAGTCACCTGATGAAACTGAAAGTTTATGTGTTTTATGTATTCAAAAGATTCACTAGCATGTTTTTTTTTTAATTTTCTACTTAAATTGGGGCAGCTAGATAGCTCGGTGAATTGAGTCAGGCCTAGACATGGGAGGTCCTGGGTTCAAATGTGGCCTCAGATACATCCTAGCTATGTGACCCTGGGCAAGTCACTTAACCTCCACTGCCTACCCCTTACCCCTCTTTGGCCTTGGAACCAATACATAGTATTGATTCTATGATGGAAGGTAAGGTTTTAAAAGAAAAAAAAAACAACTTAAAAAAATGAAGTAAGCCTTTTGAATGCAATAAAATCCACAATGCATAAATCTGAGCTATTTTGATGTGAAATGTTACATTTTAAATTATAAGGAATATCAGGGAAATTAATTTGTTATAGAGAATGATTATAAGTTCTTCTGATCAGCCACATAATTATTTATACACAATTTTCTACTGGACTGAAGACTTTGATTAATGATACTCACATAATACATATTACTTTAAAATTTATAAAGAATTTTTACTTGAATTCCTAGAGACTGATTTGAGTCCAGATTTCATTGAACATTCCATCAAAATAACTGTGCTATTAAGAGATCTTTAAAAAGTAAAATTGGAATAACTACTCTAAAACATCCATTTTTATGAAGCCTCTAAAGACAAAACCATGATTCCCTCTCCTCTCCTGCCACAAGATTTTAAAAATAATTACAACGTAAACAAAACTATTAGCTCTAATGTTTAGGTATCACCTGCAAAAGTAGTATTATATTACACATGAAGGAAATGCAGTTTTAACAAAAATAATGGCAGTCAATAGATCAAAGAATAAATGCTATGTTAAATACAGAGTAAAAGCAGTTTTTTTAACAGCCCTTCTACATAATTTAACGTCTCAAAGAGTTGCCACTAAATTCAGAAGTTGTCACTTGACTTTAGGATTATAAAACTAAGTCTTCCAGACTCCAAGTATGGTATTCCATCCAATAGCTCTTAGGTAGCAGTCACATTTTTGTCTAATATAGAATTCTACTAAACTTTTGAAAAACTAAGTTTTTGTTATATGTATAGCCTTCCTCATCTCTGCCAGTAGTTCAATGAAAAATTTATCCCTCGCAAAGATAACACTGATCAGTCTTATTTCCTGTGTGTATGGGTGTGGCTGAACAGACAGTTATATACATGTCATGACATCTATCAACAGAAAGGTTTGCAGGTCACAGTAAGTCATTGGATTTATATCAGGAGCTGCTGAATGCAAGTCCTAAATCTAAGTGTTCCAGTAAGATAGCCAAGGGATAGTTATCATAACGGTTATTTGTGGGGCCTCTAATCTGTAAGAACTTCCCTTCTCCCCCAACCCCCCACATCAAAACAACTTGTATCAATGGAGCGATCTGGAAAAAAATAAACAAACAAACAAAAACAAAAACAAAAACTAAACAACCAGGAAATGGGGGGGGAGGGGTCAGGGGCAAGAGTAAGAGACACCTAAATTTTCATAACACCCACTGTCTGACAGAAAAGTGATGGAGTCAAGATATAGAATGAGACGTTCATTTTTGGCCATGGTGAGAATTTGTACTGCTTGATTATGCATACATTTCAAAGGTTTTCTGTTCTGTCATTATGTCTGTCTGTCTGTCTGTCTGTCTGAGTCTCCTCTCTGTCTCTGCTACAGAGTGCCTATCTCTTTTGTGTGTGTGTTCTCGTTCTCTCTCTCTCTCTGTTTCTTGTGTTTGTCTCTATCTCTCCACTCCCCTATCTTCGTCTCTGGCTCCCAGTGTGTCTGTGTCTGTCTGGCTGACTAGTTTTTCTCTATCTCTCTCCACTCTCCTATCTTTGTCTCTGGCTCTGGCTCTATGTCTGTCTCTCTTATTCTGTCCTCTATCCCTGGCTCTCTGTTTCTGTCTCTCTCTGCTCTATCTTTGGCTCTGTCTGTGTCTGTCACTTTCTGTCTCTCTCCTCCTTTGTCTCTGTCTCTACTTCTGTCTCTATGTTTTGTCTCTCTTTTCTGTCTTCTGTCTCCATCTCCGCTCTGGTGTCTGTCTTTGGGTGTCTCTGTTTCGGTCTCTCTCCGCTCTCTTGGGCTGTGTGTGTGTGTGTGTGTGTGTGCGCGCGCGCGCCTGTCTGAACCGCTCACCATAGGAAAGAAAAGATACTTGTTAATTGAGAAAAGATGCACTTGAAAAAGAAAAGCCACCGTTCACCCCAATTTGGAGCTAACGGAATCGTAAAGACTAGGGCTGGAAGTTGGAAAACTTTCCCAAATGTCTGCCTGATGGAAAAGGAGGGTTTGGCACTGCGGAATCGATGGAACCCCAGTTTTCCTAGAGCACGCTAAAGACGCGGTGACGGTCAGTGACCAGGAGGCCACCTGGTCAGCTCCGAGCCCAGCCAGGGCGGAAAGGCGCAGCGTAAGTCCAAGTGCAAGGGTAACGGGCTGAGGCTGGCCCGCGCGGGAGCCACGCGCTGGGACCGCACCAGGCACAAATAGACAAAAGTTACCCCGCCCAGCACTCCCCGGCTCGGCCCGAGCGGACCCTCCCCCAATGGCCCCCGGAGCCCCCTCCCCCTCTCTGGGCCGGGGTACCGCGAGCCCCTCGCCCGACCCGGGCCGGGAGAACAAAGCGGAGGCCCCTGCGCTGGCGGAGGCTCCAACTTTTTTCCACGTCCGGGGCCGCGCTGCTGGCGGCGAATACTTACTTTGCCGAGGCGGGCTGGGTT
>NW_025395591.1:0-8343 GCF_016433145.1 Gracilinanus agilis | reverse complement strand
GTGTGTGTGTGTGTGTGTGTGTGTGTGTGTGTGTGTGTGTGTGTGTAGGTGGGATTGGCAAAGGGGTGGGGGGGAGGTTCATGTACACCATTAACATTACATGACTAATGTGCAAATTTCCAAAGACCTTTGGGAGACAAGAACATAGGCTTCGTCCTGAGACTCCATCACTCTTTCCATTGATCCTGCTCCCTCCGTCTGCAGCCTGGTGTTTGCTCATTGCTCAGAGCAAAGAAAGTCCAAAGGTCCCTGCTCCCGTCCCCTCTTCAGCCCTCTCTCCCCTTCCGCCCCCCTTCCTGTCCTATTTTAAAAACTAATACCTGGTCTCAGAGAGAACAGAATCCCAAGCGTGTAATTAAGTCCCTGGGTACAGCTGCTGCCTGCAGCAGCAGCCAGGCTGTCAGAGAGGGGCTGGGACTGACAGGGACCTGGGGCGGGGGTAGGGGTGACCTTGGAACCGGGAGCCCATCCGCTCGAAGACCCTCCCTTCCCTTTGTCTTCCCAGATCAGCGTGCCGCGGGGTGGGTGTGGGTGGGAGGGGTAGCTAGAACAACCTCTCTCTAAGCACCTGGGATGAGAGGCAAGTTGGGAGGCAGGGCAGGGCCAGAGTGCCATTTTTCTCCTAATTTTGCTGATCCGTAACCTCTGAGTCAAGGTGTACCCCCACCGAGGAGGACTGAGGAAAAGAGAAGGGAGCTGATGGGTTGCCATGAGTTGTCATGGGAACTAGCCAACCACAAATTCCGGGATTGGTTCTCCGCTTGGTTTGACACAACACCTCCTCTCCAAGAAACATTTTAAAAGAAAAGAAAACAAAATAAAACAACCAAACCTCCTTTCTTTTTAAATTAAAATGAAATTGTATGGCTATCGTTTGTTTTTACGGCGTCTACATTTTCCAGTGTGGTTTTCTCCCTCCCAGAGAGCCGGCTTTTAAAACAAAGGAAAAAAAAAAGAGAGGAAGAGACAGTTCAGCACAACTAACATCTTTTAAAAGTCTGACCTTCTCTGCAGTGTTCCACACCCATAGCACTGCCCACCCCCACTGGCTCCGTGCAAAGAAGCAGGGGGACATGCTTTCTCATGTCTCTTCTTTGGCCTCCTTTATTATACAGTCACCCAAGTCAGTAAGCATTAATGACCACATACATTATCTGATGTTATTTGCAGGGTTCCACATCTAGAGTCTCCCCTTCTCCTCTGCAAAGAAGCAGGAGGAAGTGCCTTCTTTGGGGCCAAGTTTGGCTTCAATTCCTTCATAGCATTCCATTCAACTGAAAGCAGGTTATTATTAGTTACATTTTGGGGGGTTGTTGTATGAGTCATTTTCCTGGTTTTGTCTGTTTTACTTTGCATCCATTCCTATGTCTTCCCATGCTTCTCTGCATTCATCATATTCATTGTTTCAGCGGGCATCCATTTGTTTCCAGGGGAAACTATAAAAATATTGGCATATACATATGAACTAGGGTATGAATGTGTATATATATATATATATNCATCCATTCCTATGTCTTCCCATGCTTCTCTGCATTCATCATATTCATTGTTTCAGCGGGCATCCATTTGTTTCCAGGGGAAACTATAAAAATATTGGCATATACATATGAACTAGGGTATGAATGTGTATATATATATATATATGTATATAATATATACACACACCCTAATATTTTTACAGCTTCCTTTTTTGTAAGTATATTTTTATAGTGTCCCTTTATATATTATACCTCATATGACATATATGATATACCATGCATGTGATTGATCACATATGATATGTATGGTATTATCACATATTATATGGGTGCATGTATGACTTGAAAACCTTTTTAAAAATTTCTACCAAAATAATATATAAAATAAATATGCATTTATACATATATAAATAAATATTTAAAATATATTTCCATGATATAGGAAACGTATGTATATGTAATATAGAAATAAAAATAATGTATATACAGCATATAAATAAACATAATGCTTATATATATTTACTCATTTTTGTCTTTTAAGGGTATGTAGACTCTGATATGCTGGGTTTTTTCTTTTTTAAACCCTTAGAATCAATACTGTGTTTTGGTTCCAAGGTAAAAGAGTGGTAAGAGCTACAGATTAAGTGACTTGCCTAGAGTCACACAGCTAGGAAGTATTTGAAGTCAAATTTGAACCCAGGACCTCCCATTTCTGGCTCTGGCTTTCAATCCACTGTACTACCCAATGGTGGATTGATTTGTGAAGGATTTCTCCAAGGACAATGGGGGCTTTTGCCTACTGCTTTAACCCAAAGGTAGTGAGGGGCTACTGACAATTTTTGAGCAGAAGAAGGACATGGAACATTTAAAGAACAACTAGTCCCAATACTATACAAACTATTTGACAAAATAAGCAAAGAAGGAATCTTACCAAAATCCTTTTATGGTAATTTCATTAAAAAAAATTCCAAAGCCAGGCAGACCAAAAACAGAGAAAGAAAACTACAGACTAATCTCTTTAATGAACATAGATGCAAAAATCTTAAATAAAATACTAGAAAAAAGACTCTAGCAAGTGATCACGACAATAATTCACTATGATCAGGTGGGATTTATACCAGGAAAGCAAGGATGGTTTAATGTTAGGAAAACCATCCACATAATTGACCATATCAACAACCAAACCAACAGAAACCACATGATTATCTCAATAGATGCAGGAAATTCCTAATTCATTCCTAATGAAAACACTAGAAAGTATAGGAATAGAAGGGCCTTTCCTAAAAATAATAAACAGTATATATTTAAAACCATCAGCAAGCATCATCTGCAATGGGAATAAGTTAGAAGCCTTCCCAATAAGATTAGGAATGAAGCAAGGATGCTCATTATTAGCTCTATTATTTAACATTGTACTAGAAAGGATAGCAGTAGCAATTGAGAAGAAAAAGGAATTGAAGGGATTAAAGTAGGCAATGAGGAGACTAAGCTATCACTCTTTGCAGATGATATGATGGTCTACTTGAAAAATCCTGCATGAAAAAGTAAGAGTTAGAAAGAGAAATTCCATTTAAAATCACCCTAGACAATATAAAATATTTAGGAATCTATTTACCAAGACAAACACAAGAACTGTATGAACACAACTACAAAACACTTTCCACACAATTAAAATTAGATTTAAATAATTGGAAAAACATTAATTGCTCATGGGTAGGATGAGCTAATATAATAAAAATGACAATCTTACCCAAATTAACATACTTATTTAGTGCCATACCTATCAAACTACCCCGAAAAACTTTTTTACTGAATTAGAAAAAATTATTACAAAGTTCATTTGGAAGAACAAAAGATCAAGAATATCAAGGGAACTAATGAAAAAAATGTGAAGGATGGGGGCCTAGAAGTACCAGATCTGAAACTATACTATAAAGCAGTGGTCATCAAAACAATATAGTACTGGCTAAGAAACAGAAGAGAGGATCAATGGAATAGACCTGGGGTAAATTACCTCAGCAAGATAGTGTACTATAAACCCAAAGATCCCAGCTTTTGGGTCAAAAACCCACTATTTGACAAAAAACTCCTGGGAAAGGGGACAGCTGGGTAGCTCAGTGGAGTGAGAGTCAGGCCTAGAGACAGGAGGTCCTAGGTTCAAACCCGGCCTCAGCCACTTCCCAGGTGTGTGACCCTGGGCAAGTCACTTGACCCCCATTGCCCACCCTTACCACTCTTCCACCTATGAGACAATACACTGAAGTACAAGGGTTTAAAAAAAAAAAAACTCCTGGGAAAACTGGAAAACAGTATGGGAGAGATTAGGTTTGATCAACATCTCACACCCTACACCAAGATAAATTCAGAATAGGTGAATGACTTGAATATAAAGAGGGAAACTATAAGTAAATCAGGTGAACATAGAATAGTTTATCTATCAGATCTATGGGAAAGATTTTAAGGCCAATCAAGAGATAGAGAATATTACGAAGTGTAAAATGAATAATTTTAATTACATTAAATTAAAAAAATTTTTGTACAAACAAAACCAATGCAACCAAATGAGAAGGGAAGCAACAAATTGGCTATTTAACATTTTTATTTTTTAGAAAATTTTTCCATGGTTACATGATTCATGTTGTTACTCTCCCCTCCCAGCTGACATACATTTCCACTGGTTTTAACATGTGTCATCAATCAAGACTTATTTCCAAATTGTTGATAGTTGCTTTGGTGTGGTAGTTTAGAGTCTACATCCCCAATCATGTCTGTATCAACCCATGTGTTCAAGCAGTTGATTTTCTTCTGTGTTTCCACTTCTGTAGTTCTTGGGAAGCAACAAATTGGGGAAGAAAATCTTTATAATAAAAACCTCTGACAAAGGTCTAATTATTCAGATTTATAAGGTGCTAAATCAATTGTACAAAAAATCAAGCCATTCCCCAATTGATAAATGGGCAAGGGACATGAATAGGCAATTTTCAGATAAATAAATCAAAAGTATCAATAAGCACATGAAAAAGTGTTTTAAGTCTCTTATAATTAGAGAAATGCAAATCAAAACAACTCTTGAGGTACCACCTCGAACCTAGCAGATTGGCCAATGTGACAGCAAAGGAAAGTGATAAATGTTGGAGGGGATGTGGCAAAATTGGGACACTAATGCATTGCTGGTGGAGTTGTGAATTGATCCAAACATTCTGGAGGGTAATTTGGAACTATGCCCAAAGGGCTTTAAATGACTGCTTGCCCTTTGATCCAGCCATACCACTGCTGGGTTTGTACCCCAAAGAGATAACAGGGAAAATATGTGTACAAAAATATTTATAGCTGTGCTCTTTGTGGTGGGAAAAAATTGGAAAATGAGAGGATGCCCTTTGGTTGCGGAATGGCTGAACAAATTATGGTATCTGTTGGCAATGGAATACTTTTGTGCTAAAAGGAATAAATGAACTGGAGGAATTCCATGTGAACTGGAATGACCTCCAGGAATTGATGCAGAGTGAAATGACCAGAACCAAGAGAATGTTGATACACTGTGGCACAATCGAATGTAATGGACTTTTCTACCAGCAGCAATGCAATGATCCAGGACAATTCTGAGGGACTTATGAGAAAGAACGCTACCCACATCCAGAGAAAGAACTGTGGGAATAGAAACACAGAAGAAAAATAACTGCTCGATCACATGATTCCATGGGGATATGACTGGGGATGTAGACTCTAAATGATCACTCTAGTGCAAATATTAATAATATGGAAATAAGTCTTGATCAATAATACATGTAAAACCCAGTGGAATTGCTCATTGGCTATGGGAGAGGGTTGGGAGGAGGGGAGAGAAAGAACATGAATCATGTAACCATGGAAAAATATTCTAAATTAATGAATTAAATAAATAAACTTAATTAAAAAATAAAAACAAAAAAGGACATGGTCAGATGCACACATCAGGAGCATCAATTAGGCTGTGATGGGGAAAGAGGAAAAACCAGAAGAGACAGTCAGTTGAGCTAAGTTATGAATGGAGAGGAGTGGATAGGAGAGATCAGGCAACTGACTAGACATGGAGATTGAGGAAGGGGAAACAGTCCAGAATGACTATAAATAGAAATGACTATTTCAAACCTGGAGGACTAGAAGGCTGCTGGTGCTTTGGACTGAAATGAGGAAGATAAGAGTAAGAATAAGGCTCTTGATCAACTGTGAATGACAACTATTCTCAACAAGACAAGGATGTAAGACAACTCCTAGGAATTCATGAAAAAAGGATATCCACCTTGGGAAGAAATGTGAAAGAAAATTAGTTATATTTTCCTTTTTTTCTGATGTCTCCAAAAGAAACAAAATGCTTCTCTGGATGATATTTTGTTTTAGTTCTAAAAGTATGTACAAAACATAATGGTCCATATATAAGAATTATAGAATCTCAGACAAAAAAAGACTAAGAAAAAGCATGATATAGAAGAGAGAGCTCTGACTCTTACCATCAGAGAACTTGGGTTCACACACTCCTTCTATCCCTTGGGCAGCCCAAGTCATCTCACTGGGCCATTTTTTTTTTCTGATCTGTAAATGAATAAACAGTATTAGATGCTTCCATATGTTCTATATAAACTCTATGTTATATGATAATATATGTACAACCTATATTATATTACCAGGAGGAGAAAAAAAAAGAATGAGACATAGATTTTAGGATATAACTAATGTGAGAATTTGTTTCTCTTTGATAAGTATATTATGATTTATTACATATTTATAACAAATATATATGGCATTATTATCTATTATAATATTATGTTATATATAAAAAATAAAAGGTAACAACAACAACAAAAAAGAATAAGGGTCATGAATTCTGGTTTGGAAATGGTGAGTTGGAAGAGATATCCAATAGGCTTTTGGTGATATAAGACCAGAGACAGACAAGGGTTGGATATGTAGGTTTGGAGTTGCCCAGTGAAAGGAGGTTCTTGTAGTTTTTAAATAGCAGATCCCTTTTCAGGCCCTTTGAAAGCAAAGTTTATTTGGCTCCATTTATTTCAGGGGAGTTCATGGCCACATCTTTAAATGTTATTGATTCTTGAGATATGGCAGTTATTTTTTTCCCGGTGAAATGGTTGCTCCAGATATTCTCTTCCTCAGCTTGGCTCTGTAATTCACTGTTTTTAGTTCTTTTTCCTGCTTGGTTTCTTCATCTTAGTTCAGAAACTCCTCTCTTATTTGGAGAACTCTCATCACTGCTAAGGCTGCGCCACTATGTCCTGTCTGTGGCTTCAGGGTTCCCTGGAAGAACTGCCCAGATGTGGAGAGTCCTCATATCTCCTCTTAGGGGGCTCAAATCCACTCTCTATAGACTCTCTCTCCTTTGCATTTCTCTCTAATGATCTCTTAAAGACATTTGTAACTGTATATCCTAGGATTCTGTGGTTTATATGACAAAGAAGTCCAAGAGGATTTGGGAATGTGTCGATTAGAAGGATGTGGGAGCAGGTAGGTGATTCAGTGGATAGAGAACCAGGTATGGATACTGAAAGTCCTGGGCCTCTGACCCTTCCTAGCTGTATGACTGGGCAAGTCATTTAACAACTGTCTAGACTTACTGCTCTTCTGCTTTGGAATTGATTCTAAGACAGAAAGTAAGTCTAAAAAGAAAGAAAAAAATTGGAGTAGCTAGATGGTACTTCTTAGCTGTGTGACCTGGACAAGCCACTTGATCCCAATTGCCTAACCCTTCCTGTCTTTCTGTCTTGGAATGATAGTCAATTATAAGACACAAGGTAAGGATTAAAAAAGAAAGAAAGAAAAAAATGAAAAAATATTGGGGCAATTAGGTGGTACTTCCTAACCATGTGACCCTGGGCAGGTCACTTGGTCCCAATTGCTTAGCATTTACTGCTCTTCTGCCTTGGAACCCATATTAAGACAGAAGGAAAGGGTTAAAAAAAAGATACAAATAGAATAAATTCTTTTTGGAAATCTCTCTCTCTCTCCCTTTAGTTCTCAGTCTCTTTGTCCTTTGTTCTCTATTGCCTCTCCCTGTCAATCTCTAAGTTTATTTCTCTTTCAATATTTCTGCCTCCCTATGCACGTCTCTTTGTCTTCATCTGTCTTTCCTTCTCCTTCACCGGTATTGGTTCCAATTTCTTGGCCACTTTCTGAATTTGGAAAGTTTCCCTAACCATTCTCCAACCTAATTAGTGATCCTTTCTCACCCAGTAGAGGTCACTGTTATGTAAATTCCATTTTAATTGTGTGGGGGCAGGTTTTGTCCTGCTTATCTTCTTTAACCCCCATCCTCCCCTTTCCCACTTCCAGCAGAAGTTTATTTCCATATTTTTGATTGTGATACCCCCCTCCTTCATCCTCCCTCCCCTTCCCACCCTTTCCTGGCTTCACCGAGCTGGCTGTGATTACTTATTCCCATCCCAGGAGCCACAACAAGGTTTGCCTAGGGCAAAACAGAAGGAAAAATAAACAGCGTTTAGTGGAATTTGCGTTATTTCTTTGGAGATGCAAATCAGAAGGTTCCAGATGAATGTTGGGGAGCATCTGCACCGTACAGAAGGAAGCCAGCTCAGAGCCGATCCTGCCTGGGAACGAGACTCTGCAGTTGCCCGAGGGGCTGCACTGATTCAGTTGGAAGGAGAGAGAAAAAAAATGAAACAATCCAAAGCTCCAATCACCACATTTGTTATTTCGCTCTTATTAAAAGGTTCCGGACACTGTCCTATTAGATCAGCTCTTTAGGCTGGTCGCTTATGTCTGGAAACAAGAATCAACTGCTCTGTGGTGGGAGACGCCAGTTGTCGGTAGTCTTCCTTCTTGCTTTCTGTTTGCCTGAGGGTGAAACGCCCCAACT
>NW_025395590.1:0-9009 GCF_016433145.1 Gracilinanus agilis | reverse complement strand
ACTATCCTTATTTACAAACTTTTATCCTCTAACCTAACCCCAAGCCACGTAACCAGAGGAGCTGTGTGGAACAATATACAGCTACTCACTTGATAACTTTGGCTTGGGCACTGTTTGTGGAGTCAAGTGCTTAGCTGAGTTGAACATTCATAAGCCCTGGTGGTTATCAGCACACCTTGGTGGCCACTCAGGCAGCCCTATTCTCATTCAGCCTAGATCCATTTATCAACTAGGGATCTTGGACCAGCTTATCAGTCCCCTCTTACAGAAGCACCATACCACCCTGTATAACAGTTTTTGGCAAAGTCAAAGGGAATTGAAACCTAATAGGTTTGGGAGAGATGGCTCTAGCATGGTTCTCATTCATTGTTACAAGCTTCACCCTGCTTATTTGGTCAGTGATGCAGGGGGCTTACAGACTTTGGTTTGAAGTCATACCTGACTATTGCCTGAACCTATTACTGTTATATGACTCATACAAGTGGCTGTCAGTGACAGTAGCAGAATTCATATCCTACCTGCCTACAATGGAAACAATTATAATATCTGTAATTCAAGGACTATGGGAAATTAAGAAAATATTTGACTTAGCCTGGGGTACAAGGAAAAATACAAATGAAGAATTGTTACAGGTTATGAAGGAACATATTAAGCAACTTACTGAAATAAACAAAAAGATAAGAGAGGGCCAAATCGTAGACTCACACACCATCATGTAGCTGGAGGTTATAGAAAAATCCCTTAGCCAAGCTACTGCTAACACTCCCAAACCCATGGCAACTTCAAAGACCACCTCTGCAAATGATAAACAAACTGATACAGATCTGGTTGGACCCAGTACTGTCTCTTTGTTCCCCATAGTGGACCAGACTCATATTAGGCCAGAAGGAAATATAGTCCAAATGAAAATCTACAAGGCTTTCACAGCCCAGGATCTAGAAGTGCTCAGATGGAGGTTCCCTAAATATTTTCTATCACCATATAAATTGGAACCTTTAACTTTTTAACACTAACTTCACAGACATTGAACTTTTGCCAAAAAGGCAAGGTTCCTTGAAGAAACTAGGGAAATGAAAATCTAACATCCTGGCCAACTGAGCACCAAGACTTGGAGGTTTCCTCTCATGCACATATGAGATATTTGCTCCAGTGCAGAATTGATCTTTTGGAGGCATTAAAAATACATGTGAAGAGGCCTAATGCCTGGAACAAATATGAAAAATTAAAGCAGGCAGGAGATGAACATCCTAGCCTATTTCTGGATCACTTAATTGAGAGCTCGGAGAATTTATTAGGGTTTCGACATGATCAGGCTGCTGAAGCTCTACAACATATTAGGAGGCAGTTAGAATTCTGAGGATCTAATGGCAGACAGAAATCATCACTTAGAAACTGATCTTTTACTTCAAAGTCAGAGGAGTGCAAAATTTCTCTTTGACAGGTTCAGGGTGATAATTGGATGTGGTATTTCTCCTTCCCTCTGGCTCAGATTCTCTCTTCTATAATTCTAAGCTTGTTTGATGGTAATCTATGTCTTCTCTAAACTGTCTTCTATTGGTCCATAAGAATTATTAAGTGTGCTAGCCTCCTCAGGTCTGATAGAAGCTGTACTAAGAGTTAGTTTGGTTTGAGACTTTTCCCCTAGACAACCTTTAGGTAGGAATTCACTAGCCTCAGGGTCTAATGATGACATTAAGTTACTGTTATAAAGTAAGACTTTTTTACTGTGTGGGGTTACTGAAATGTCTGTCACTGTTGGTAAGGCTTCTCTCTGGATACTCTGTTCCATGAGTGAGGTTAAGGGTAGAGTTGCTACATTTTTTCTTGTGGAGTACAGCTCATTCAGGGTTACATATGTACAATTTCTTTGGCCACTATGTATATCCCTGTGAATGTCTTTATTCAGGATAGTTTCTTGGTTGCTACCTGACATAAAAATTTTCCCCAAAAGAGGTTTGTCTTGAACTGGCTGGCTGCGAGCTGCCACTACTCTTGTCCAGTTCAGTGCCTCTGTGGTTCACATCCTCATTGTCTAATGAGGCATGTGTCAGCTGAATGTTCTCAGCTAAGCTGTATATATTCCCAAAGATTTCTCTTTTCATTTGGGAAATGTCCCTCCACATTTCTATGTCTACAGCAGACTTTTGTCTGTTTTTAGCTTCAAATGCAGTGTACCCATTATCACTCATGCCTAACCATAGTAATTCTGTCTCTCTTTTCCCTCATGGTTCCCTTTGGTCTCATTGCTCTCTTTCTCAATACAACATATGTATGAGCTTACTACTTTAGCTTCCACATTTCATGCATGTTTTGGCTTTTCTCTTAACCTCAAATATGTTGGCATTTCATCAAGAGATGGAGTCTTGGAGGTTTTTTTTTTTTTTTGCAGTTTTGCTCACAACACTTGCTATGTTCATTGCTTTCTTTATTTTGGTTTGACCTGTTGCCCCGTTTAGTGTTATAGTAATTCCCTTATAGGTTCCCATAGGCTATTGCTTTCCCATTCAAATTCATGAAGCCTCTATGTCTCCAGATTTCCCCTGAAGCATGAACTATTCCAAATGCATACTTCAAGTCTGGGTATATGTTTTCAGTTTTCCCTTCTGCAATTTGGAAAGCTCTTTTTAATCCAAGGATCTCTGCCCCTTGAGTGCTGATCTTTGGCTCAAGCACTGTGAACCATAAAGTTTCTGTTTCAGGGACTACTGCAGCCCCTGCTAAACTTTTCTCATCAACCCTCTAACTCAAGCTATCACAGAACAGATTCAGATTGGCATTGACCAGGGGAATGTCTGATAAATCCTCTCTAGTCTTCTGCACAATCTCTAAGGTGTCACTACAGTTGTGAAGGCTGTTGCTTTCCAGAGGTAACTCTGGGATCAGTGTTGCTGAGTTGATGTTCTTGCAATGATGGAAAGATAGGTTCTCATTGGTTAGTAATATCACTTGATACTGGGAAAGTCACTGTGAGGTAAAGGCTTGGAGATTTGCATTCCTCAGTGTGGTTTCAATTTGGTGTGGGGAATACAATCTCAGCTCCCCTCCCAGAACTAGCTTTGAGCACTTTCTAACCATCAGAGCTGCTGTTGCCACTATATTCAAACAGGAAGTCACGCATTGGATAACATGATCCAGTGTAGAGCTGTAAAAGGCTATTGGTTTTAGGTTGTTTCCAAGAGATTGCACGAGAACACCATAAGCTATCCCCTTATCTTCATGAAAAAACAGGTGGAATGGTTTATTATGATCAGGGATGCCCAAAGCTGGAGATGATAGCATAGCAGCTTTCAGCTTTATATTGCATGTATGTATTCCCTGTTGAGTTTCAGTGGTTCTGTGACATCATTCCTGGTTAATTCTATCAATGGTTTTGCTATAATTGAATAACCTGGAATCCACTGTCTACAGAAACTTTTCATGTCTATAATTGCTCTCAGCTGTTTCTTTGTTTTAGGCAAACTCAGATTTTGTATGTTTGCAATCCTCTTTTGGGATATTCTTCTGGTACCATTTTCTAGTATGAATCCCAAATACTAGACCCTGGTCTTAACCCATTGCACTTTATTCTTTGTAATTTTTGTGACCCTTCTTACATAGCTCTTCTAACAAATGAATAATATCTCTTTGGCATATTTCTCCCATAGGTGACATTAGTAGGATGTCATCTGCATAATGTACCATCTTGCTGTCAGTGAAAGAAATGGATTCTAAGTCCTTTTGTAAAATTTGGCAATATATTGAGGCACTATCTACAAATCCCTGTGGAAGATGACTCCATATTAAACTTTTTCCTTCCCATGCAAAGGCAAACAGCTTCTGGCTGTCTCTGTGCACTGGGACAGAAAAGGAAGCTGATGAGAGATCAATGACTGTGTACCACCTAGCTGTGACTGGTATTTCAGCTACGATCTCAGATGGACTAGTTACAACAGCATGTGTCTTCTTCACATAGTTATTGATAGCTCTCAGGTCTTGAACCCATTCTCCACCGAGTCTTCCCTTCAGCATATAATTTTGGTTTCTTAATTGGCATGATAGGAGAGTTAAATTCTGAATAGCCATGGATTCCTTGTTCTAGGAGACTTTAGATAATTGGCCTGATATTGTCCACTGCTTCCTTGCTAAATTTAAACTGAGGAATTCTAGGTGGTATTCCTCCTTTAACTTGAATCTTTACAGGTTTTGCAGATAAGATTCTTCCCATGTCCATTGATTTGTTAGCCCAGATGTCTTTTGGGATTGTGTCAGGAATCTTGAAGATGTTATCTTGTTCTATTAGTTGTAACTCAGATTCCTTTTCCATTCTATCTAAGCATAGTAATGGATGATGTTTCAGGGATCTCTTTGGTAGATGCAAATGGATTTTACCATTTGGTTCACAATAAATTTGCATAGGGTGTCCCTTCCAATTAAATTATTTGGACTTGATGGTAGCAAGAGAAAGGAGTGATTGAACTGGATGGGTCCCAATTTCACCATTTTAGGTTTGAATTTTGGTGCTAATTGGGGAATCCCAGAAGCTCCTCTTACCTGCACTTTGCCTTGAAGTTCACGATAATATGGCATTTCCTGTAGGATGGAACATTCTGCCCCTGTGTCTATAAGTCCCTCTAGAATCTTTCCATTGACCTCAATACTAATAATTGGCTCAGTTGTGATATTATTCTTTTGCAAGGAAAGCAATCTTTTCTGTTGTAATTTTAGGTTTGATTCTCTATTTAGTTGAATATCATTGGTATCAGATTCCATTGTCAGTATATTAGGAGATATATGATATCTGGCTGGACCTGGATTGACTGCCCCCTGCAGCACCAACCTCTGATATTCCATTTAAGTCTCCCCCACCAGCTCCTGGGTCATCCTGGTAACAATGCTCTCATCAGTATACTTAGTGTTCAAAGCTAGTTCTGGGAGGGGAGCTGAGATTGTATTCCCCACACCAAATTGAAACCACACTGAGGAATGCAAATCTCCAAGCCTTTACCTCACAGTGACTTTCCCAGTATCAAGTGATATTACTAACCAATGAGAACCTATCTTTCCATCATTGCAAGAACATCAACTCAGCAACACTGATCCCAGAGTTACCTCTGGAAAGCAACAGCCTTCACAACTGTAGTGACACCTTAGAGATTGTGCAGAAGACTAGAGAGGATTTATCAGACATTCCCCTGGTCAATGCCAATCTGAATCTGTTCTGCGATAGCTTGAGTTAGAGGGTTGATGAGAAACGTTTAGCAGGGGCTGCAGTAGTCACTGAAACAGAAACTTTATGGTTCACAGTGCTTGAGCCAAAGATCAGCACTCAAGGGGCAGAGATCCTTGGATTAAAAAGAGCTTTCCAAATTGCAGAAGGGAAAACTGAAAACATATACCCAGACTTGAAGTATGCATTTGGAATAGTTCATGCTTCAGGGGAAATCTGGAGACATAGAGGCTTCATGAATTTGAATGGGAAAACAACAGCCTATGGGAACCTGATCAGTGATCTTTTGCAAGCTTTCCAATTACCAACAAAAGTATCTGTGATTCACTGCCGTGCACATCAAAGGTTGGTGAGACCACTATAGCAAGGCAATTAATGGGCAGACCACCTCAAAATTTGGAGCTAGATTTGGACCTTTGCACATATTATACTTATCCTTAGTGGAGGGAGATCAACTACAAAATGCATACTCTCCACAGGAAGCAAAATATTGGCCAGAACACCTTGGGGCAGATCTAGTGAATGGAGTGTGGATGTCACCCTCTGGCAAACCATTTCTGCCAAAACTACTGTACCACACATTTTGCACTGCTTTCCACAGAAAAGGGCACTATGGAATATTAGCTCTGGTTGATTCCATTAGAAAGTACTGAACTGCAATCAGAATAACAACAGCAGGTAAAAGAGTGTGTGACAATTGCAAAGTCTGCATGCAATATAATCAGACCATCACAAAGGTGAAGAGTATGGGAGGAAACAACTTGCATACACTCCCTTTGAATGCTTGCAAATTGACGTCACAATGCCCAAATGCCAAGGATTCAGATACATACTTGTGATAGTGGATAGACTGACAAAGTGACCAGAAGCATTCCCAGCCAGACAGAATAATGCAGTGTTTGTAGCAAAGATCCTACTTAGAGAAATCATATCTAGATTATCAATTCCTGCAGGTATTTCATCAGGCTCTGTTAGACATTTTGCAAATTCCATTCTACCAGGTGCTTGGGATAAAAAGACATCTTTGTTCTGTATACAGGCCTCAGTCATCCAGGGATGTTGAGAGAACCAATCAACATCTCAAAACTATGATAGGAAAACTCTGGGCAGAAAGTCACCTAAAATGGCCAGAAGTTTTACCTATGGCACTTTTCCATATCAGAAGCCAGCCAAATATTACAACTCACCTATCACCATTTGAGTTACTATATGGTCAACTACCATGGCATGGAAAAGCTCTGCAAGGCATTGATTATCTATCACACCTTGGTATAGAATGTAAGATGTATGACTATATCACTCTGTTAAAGGAAAGGTTAGGTGAGTTACACAGAATAGCCTTGATCCAGCAAAGAATTCCATTGGATTATAGCTTGCACAACTTTAAACCTGGAGACATCATATACATCAGAAACTTTACCAGAAAGTCAGTATTAGAACCAAAATGGATTGGACCTCATGAAATAATTCTAGTAACCCCAAAAGCAGCAAAAGTTAAAGGCTAAGGGGCAGCTGGGTAGCTCAGTGGAGTGAGAGTCAGGCCTAGAGACGGGAGGTCCTAGGTTCAAACCTGGCCTCAGCCACTTCCCAGCTGTGTGACCCTGCGCAAGTCACTTGACCCCCATTGCCCACCCTTACCAATCTTCCACCTATGAGATAATACACTGAAGTACAAGGGTTAAAAAAAAGTTAAAGGCTAAGATGTATGGTACCATTTCACACATATAAAGTCCTCCAAAGAAAAGCCTCAACAGAAAGACCTAACCATAAATGAACAGCAGCAGCCAGAAAACCAAGACATAGAGAAACAAAAGCAGTCTGAAAATCAAACTATACAAGACCTGAGTAGTGATAGTGATGAGTAAACACAAAACCAGTTAACAACAATGATAATCCCAATCTCTAAAAACTCTCATAAAAGATAAAAATTTTTTGTGGCACCATAAAATTTTTTACAACACAGTATGACACAATGCTACACAATCACACACTGGTTCCAGATTCAAGGTGACAACTCTTCAATCAAGGAGACTACAACCAAGATGGGATTCCAGCACAGATGCAGGGACAAGAGAAGACATTAGGACATCATAGGACATCACAAGGACAGTAGAGACATTGCACAAGGACTACACAACAATCTGAACTATCATAATAACTATGTGACTTGGACAACTTCACCAGAAGAATCACAATGGCAACATGATCAGCTATGCAAGATTAGGTTTGAATGGTACAAGGTTAACACATTCAGACACAAATCAAAGGCATAAGTTAGCACATTCATACATTAGGGTGGCATGCATCAGAACATTAGCTGATTAACAAGAAGGATTCCAAAGGAGATGGTGAGTGTAAACCAAACAGAACATGTTAGGTCATATGTCCAATACATAGACATTTAGATCTATTTCACATGTACATAGTGTATATATTATATATAGTTAGAGCACAACGTACCTTGGCCATGATAAAAAGAGAACTTATGTTCCTTGAGATGGACAAACAGTACATGAGTTACTCTCATAGTTAAAAAACTTCACATATAAGAACCTTGTACATATGTATTATACTTGATACTAACCCATATTGAATAGGTTACAAACCATAAGGAAAGTGTAGTTAGGAATATATTTTATATTTAGCTAGCACAGGGACAGTGTATTATAGTTATAAATTAGATTTATGTATAAGTAGAATGTCAGATAGACATAAATAGTGTAGGTTTAGCTAGAGATGTTACTAACAGATTAATAAACTAATGTAGGTTAAGGACTTACACACTAATATTCCTAATAATAGCTTAGGTACTAGAACATTGAAAATGTTAAAAATTGTGTGTTGTAGTTGGTTATTAGAAGTTCAGTAACAGAAGTTACTAGACAGATTGTTACAGTAATGCATTGCCATAGAGAAAGTGCGAGAAGTTACAAAGTTAGAACTTGTTATTTGCTACAGATTTACATTATTGTTTATACATTCATGTTCAATCTTGTTCAACATTTGTAGTCAAAACCCCTAAATCTTTCCCAGTTAAATTTTTACCATCCTTGTCTTTAGCATAGGTAAGCATAGACAGCTTAGAACATAGCATAGATGGAATTTATTATTTTGGGATTATAGATAGAGGGATAGGAATACATAAGATAGATTAACATAGTGTAGAATTCACCCACAAAGATGATTAACAGAAAATTTGCAAGTTGAAATTTTCAAAATCAAAAGCGGCATTCTGTGTAACCTCTGGGAAGAAGATAGAGACCAGCTTGAGTGACAGATCATTGGTTATAGAACTAGAAATTTACCCATATGGCATGAGACAGGGGCAAAAGACAGTTGAGACCCCACTATAAAAACCCAGGGACTGAGCATCTTAGAGTCTCATTTTTGAGAAGGGTTCTGGGTGGTGAAGCATGGGTAGGCATATAGACCTGCATATTCAGCACCTATACCTTATTGCCTCAAAATATCAATTGACCTATTACTGAACAAGGCTGAGAGATAAACATCAACACCTGCTATCAAGAAGAATATCACAGTCCTTTCCTTTCACTTGATCTAGACCACAGCTGGGTCTGACCAGGGTCTGGGAGAGAGAGAAGCATCTCCAGCTGGCTGCCAACTTGTGACTTATTGATTAGCCTATTCTAACTCCCATAGATTTAGCATAGCCATCCCAACACCACTTTCCTTATCCTGAATCCCCTACCCCTTTGAGTTTATAGGATTAAACCCTTTGAAATATATCTCAAATGAAGGTTGATATCTTTCCAAGAGCAAGTGAATAATTACAGCTAAAGGGG
>NW_025395589.1:2703-9886 GCF_016433145.1 Gracilinanus agilis | reverse complement strand
TAGATAGATAGATAGATAGATAGATAGATAGATAGATAGATAGATAGGAAGAGAGATAGAGAGAGAGAGATAGATGGATAGATGGATAGATAGATAGATAGATAGATAGATAGATAGATAGATAGAAAGAGAGATAGAGAGATAAATAGAGAGATAGATGGATAGATAGATAGATAGATAGATAGATAGATAGATAGATAGATAGATAGATAGATAGATAGATAGATAATAGAGATAGATAGATAGATAGATAGATAGATAGATAGATAGATAGATAGATAGATAGATGATAGACAGGAAGAGAGATAGATAGATAAATAGACAGAGAGATAGATGGATAAATAGATAGATAATAGAGATAGATAGATAGATAGATAGATAGATAGATAGATAGATAGATAGGAAGAGAGATAGAGAGATAAATAGAGAGATAGATGGATAGATGGATAGATAGATAGATAGATAGATAGATAGATAGATAGATAGATAGATAGATAGATAGATAGCCAGAGAGACACAGATACATAGATATAGATAGATAGACATACAGAGAAATACATAGATATAGATGGATAGATGATAGACAGATAGATAGACATGAAAATAGGTGAATAGAGAGCTAGGTAGTTAGATATATAGAAAGGTAGATAGAAAGAGATAGATATAGATATGTGTGTGTGTGTGTATGTTATTTTTTTCTCCCATTAGATTATAAGCTCCTTGAGGGTCAGAGCTTTGATTTTTTAATCTCCAGTGCTTGGCACATAGTCATTCCTTAATAAATGATTACTGATTGACTCATAGATCTGGAAGGCAAGGACCCAGCCAAGGAAACCACTCACCATCAGAAGTCTGGTTGTCCCACTGCTGTGTTTGGGATCTACTTCTTCCTCATGAACTAAAGGGCCAAAAGACCGAAAGGTTAAGACAAGGGATGTAGAAACTCTCTTAGGTATATGCTGCCAGCTCATCACTGATGTCATCGGCACCTATGCTGGAACCAGCTCAGTCTCTCCTGAAACCACAGCTCAGTTCAAAAAGAAACCTTGAAGGAGACTAGAAAGGATCGTAGAGGTCACTGAATGCAAAAAGTCTGTTTTTACATTTAAGAACGTTGAGACCCAGAAAGATAAAATTGCTTGACTGAGATCACACAGGTAATGAGTGGCAGAATCTGAATTCAAACTCAGATCCTCTGACTCCCTCTTTCCCCTTCTCAAATTTAAAAAAAAAAAAAATACAGCTTCTTTTCTCCTGTACCAAATTAGCTTCTCTACCAGTTTGATATGAAATTACAATGAAGACAAAGCAAATGATAAGAATCCTATTCACATCCTCCAGGTTCCCCAAATCTCTAGGGCATCTCTCTCTGGTTTTTTTTTCTATTTTCTATTTCCCCTTTCCTGATCTTTGAAATCATCCTTTGTGGCATGGAACTCATCTTTTCACCCCTCTTCAGATCCCAAGTACCTCTCTCTCTCTTCCTTTCTGTCTCTCTGGCTATCTCTCTGTCTCTCCTCTCTCTGTCTCTCTCTTCTCTCTATCTGTCTCTCTGTCTCTGTCTCTTTGTCTCTGTCTCTTTGTTTCTCTGTCTCTGTGTCTCTCTTTCTGTCTCTCTGTTTCTGTCTGTCTCTCTGTCTCTCTTTTTCTCTCTCTCTCTGACTCTATCTCTCTCTCTTTCTCTCTGTCTCTCTCTGTCTCTCTCTCTGTCTCTCTCTTTCTCTCTGTCTCTCTCTGTCTCTTTCTCTATGTCTCTCTCTGAGTCTCGCTCTCCTCTCTTTCTCCCCACCATTATTCTTCAGAGCCTTAGTCACCATCTTTCATTTACTGAAGTAGCCAGGGAATATTATGGGTCATTTTGTCACCATGGCAACCACAAATGGCTTGTGGGTTGGGGAGAGGGCCATTAGGCCGGGTCAGGTCTGCCAATGGCCAATCATAGGGGCAGCAAATCAATGGGGCCTTTTATATGGACTGTGCGAGGAGGAGCAGGGCTGGGAGGCATCATTTCCGTACTGCTGGGAAGTCCTCCAGGCCTGGGGTTTAATGCGGCATCCTCTGACAGCCAAGCTCGATGGAAAACTAATGAGGCAGCATGATCTATGGGTCTTTTTAAATCTCATAACTGGCCTCCTTTAGAGAATAAAAATAGGGAAGAAAAGAGTTTAATGTTTGCCGACGCAGCTCCTCGGTTCCCATTGGCGAAGGCTGGCAGGATCCCGGGTTGCTAGCTGCCTGTCTGGTGGGCAAAGATTAGGTCCCCTCCCCTTCCCCCACCTGGTTTCCCCTCATTTCTATGCCCTGAGGATGTCGGAGGCCTTTTTCCCAGGGAGGCTGGAGATCCAGGGTCTCTGGAGGCTCATGGGTACTCTGACTAAAAACAGCTGTCCACAGTCACTGCCTGAGCAGGGTTTCCTTTCAAGGAGATGACTGGCCATTGCTGGCCCGTAAAAAGTCAATTAAGTTCATTAATATAGAGCTGGAAGGGCACCTCAGGAGGATACTGAGGCCCAGTAATGCTAAATCACTTGCCCAAGAAGGCAAAGTTGTTCTCATTCAGTCAGCGTGACCTCAGTTGGGAGTTTTCTTGGCAGAAAGACCGGAGTGGTTTGCCGTTTCCTTCTCCAGCTCATTTGACAGAGGAGGAAACTGCAGCAAACAGGGTTCAGTGACTTGCCCAGGGTCACACAGGTAGGAAGTGTCTGAGGCCAGATTTGAACTCAGGAAGATGAGTCTTCCTGACTCCAAGTCCAGTGTGCTATCCACTCTACCTAAGGCAGATAACACCTAACCTAACTAATCTAGAAAAAATACTTTGCAAATTATAAATGCTAGTTATTATGATTATCATGAGTATGTTGTGGCCCTCAGGACCCAAAGCAATGATTTCCAGCACTGAAGTTTCCACAGTACCACCCTGAGGGCCGTGTCCTTTCTAGAAGGGTAATATTGATGAGAATACCGTGTCCAAAGCAAGAGGTGAAAGAGGGTGAGAAGGAAAATGGCTGGATGGAATTTAAAGGTGAAATGTAAGGCCATGACAGATAGAGTGCCAGGAGAACCTGGGTTCAAATCTGACCTCAGATACTTCCTAACTGGGTGACCTTGGGCAAGTCACTTAACCCTGTTTGCCTCAGTCTCCTCATCTGTCAAATGAGCTGGAGAAAGAAATGGCAAACCACTGAGGTATCTCTGCCAAGAAGACTCCAGATGGGGCCACACAGAGTCCAACACAACAGAAACTAATGAACAACAGCAACGTAATACAATGTGTGTGCAGAGAGAGTATACATTGTATATTGAACACATAGACATATATAGTATACATCCACATTTTATACATTGTATGTATGTTGTTGTTCATTGGATTCAGTTTGGCAGATTCTTTGTGATCCCATTAAGGGTTTTCCTGGCAAAGATACTGAAGTGGTTTGCCATTTCTTCCTCCAGCTAATTTGACAGATGAGGAAACTGAGGCAAACTTGTTAAAGTGACTTGCCCAGGGTCTCCCAGCTAGTAAGTGTCTGAGGCCAGATTTGAACTCAGAAGATGAGTCTTCCTGCCTCTGGTACTCTATCTGCTTCACCACCATGTGTGTATGTATATATACACGCATGTATATGCATGAGTGTCCCCCTTTAGCTACAAATCCAGTCCTTCCTGCTGCTCCTTCCAAGTCATGATCTTAGAGGGCTCTTTCATTCAGGCACCACTTTGGATGCCCATCGGCAATGCCCTGCGCAGTGGCGATGTCTTGTCCTCTCCCTCCCTGCCCCTGTGGACTCAGAGCAGACCTCCTCCTTTCTGTCCAGTCCCCTCCCAGCAATCATAGTCTTCACCACTTGCTTTTCAGGAAGGGATATGCTCACCTCAAAGACAGAAGAGGGCGCTGTGTCCCCTCGAATTCATCTCTCTTCCTTCATCAATCCCAGACCACCCAAAGGCAGCCACTACTGGGATGCTGAGGCTGATTGCCTGGCTTTAAAAGGAACTGCTTCCTGCTCCCTCCCTGCAGCGGTCAGTTAGTTGGTCACCTAGCATTTAGTAAGCACCTACTATGTGCCAGGCACTCTGTTGGCTTAGAGGTCTGACCGTAGCCCCTAGAGAGAATCATGGCATTTAGTGTCAGAAGATCTACCCCATCCCACTTCCTTTATCTTCAAGTGGCCCAGAGAGGTTCAGCAATTTGCCCAAGGTCACAAAGAAAGTGCATAAGAAACAGAGGCAGGATGGGAGTGGGGTGGCATATGATGGGGAGAAGGGAGGTCTTCAGATTCCATATCCAGAAGCCTTCCCCCAGACCACATTCAGAATGGAGCAAGGAGAGCTTTGCCCTAGAGAGGTGACATGGGGCAGGGAAGGTCCAAGATTCTTCCCAACTTCAGAACCCTAACATGGGGTGGGGGTGGGAGTGAGTGCTCACTTCCCCTGGAACTAAAGAAGGGTGACTCTCCCCTGTCAGTGCCCCAGAGAGAGGAATTCCACTCATTGCACAGTGAGGGATCCCCCAAATAAAATATGCCACTGAGGTTCCCCTCCTGGACACCCCTTCCCCTCCAATACAACTGCAACCCCCTCCCATCACCCTCATGCATTGTCTGGGGATATGTTCAGCATCTAGTAGATGGGATTCACCTTGATAGTACCCCTGAGTCACCAGGAAGTATCCCAGGGTCTCTGTCTCCCAGCTCTGTACCAGAATTTGCCTTTGGGTGGGATGCAAGCTTCCCTAGAGATGACTCTGCTCTTTCAATGTGCCAAAGGAGAAGATTCCTTCTCCTTGAGCCTCAGAAATGGCTCCCTTTTCCTTGCACCTCTCCCCTCTACTCTCTGTCCCCTTGCTCCTTCCCCTTCTCCCAATCTTTCTGGCTCATCTCTTATTGCTCTCCAGCAGTAGCTAGGGAGGAGACATCAGGCAGTCTCACCCCCAAGGAAAGAAGGGAGAAAACGGAATGTGGGATTTACCCAGAACTCCCCAAAGGAACATATAACACTCCAGATAATTATTCCAAACTAAGGATGGGTACAGAAGCACAGCACATGGGATGGCTGGTGTGCCCTGGGACCAAGACAAAGAGAGGAAAGCTCTTGGACCACAGAGAGAAAGCTGCTGGTTAGCCAGAAGAAGCGAGGCCCTATTTGGGGGTTTTACTGCCACATCCTTAGCAGAAATATCTTAAAATCTCAAAAGATATTCAGTCCAGCCCCTTCATTCTTCTGATAAAAAAGAAAAGGTGCCAGGCCTACAGGAGGTCCGGGATTCAAATTTGGATTTAGACACTTCCTACCTATATGACCCTGGACAAGTCACTTAACCCCCAAGTCAATTAAGCCCTTATATTTAGTATATTTAGTATCGATTTGAAGACAGAAGGTAAGGATTTTTTTTTAAAAAAAAGAAGAAAAGGAGGGAGTTGTCTAAACTTCAGATACTAAAGAGACTGGTGTGGATATTTAAAGGGTGTCAATCAACTTAGATTCAGAAAGCTGGCATAGAAAAAGGAAAGACAAGTATAGATTGGACCAGTTTGTTTCGCAGGTCCAGGCTTCTATGCTGCTCTGAGCCCTTACCTGAACAGAAATCCCCTCCATAACATCTCTGGCAAACAGTCATCCAGTCACTGATGGAACACTTCCCAAGATGAGGAACTTAGGACATTTCTAATCTTTAAGGATTTTTTTTCCTTTTCTTGATCTGACATCAGCTTCCTGGTATCTTCTACCCATTGCTTGTAGTTTTGTCCCCCCTCCTCCAGGAACCAAGCAAACAAAATCATAACCTAATACGCCTTAAAGTTGGAAAGATCTGGGTTCAAATTGCACCCCAGCCTCTAACTGCCTACAAGATCTTAGACAAAGCATACCTTGTAAAGTGTCCCTTCTCTGTGCGTAATTCCTCATTTGTGAAGTGAGTCTTAGATTGAAGATCTCTCCAGTCCCTTCCAATTTTACCTACACTCTTAAAAGCAATCTAAATAAATCCTTGATGCGAGTTATCATGCCTCTTCTCTCCCTTCAGAAAAAGGTAAAAAGTCAGAATAATAAGGACTCGGGTATCCATACTGGATAGAGCTAGAGGACCATGTCTTAGATTCCAAGTTGTCTCCTGTCCCTGGAGTTGGAGATTTCTTCCCTTGAGCCCTTGGGGGCTCTCTAAGTGCTGCTCCTAAACTAAAGAGCTGAGGCAAAGGACAAAGAATGAGATCCTCAAGCCCTCTGTCCTCACATAGGAGAAGTCAGTCTCAGCAGAGCACTAACCTCGCCCTGTCTGCCCCAGAAAGAGGCCTGGGATATGGCTGCCACCAGTCCTCACTCTGGTTGTCTACATAGAACTTGATTTCCCAAGCCAGGAAAATTGGAGCTGCCCTGACTAACTGCAGCTCTCTTCCAAATTCTACCCCTTCCCCTGATAGAGAAAAGTGTCATAGTTCTATAGAGATGTGAGTGGTGATGATGATGGCGAGCCCTGGTCGCCAGTTTCCCCATCTAGATTCTGCCTGATGATTACATAGTCCTTGGAGAGCCCAGACCAAGGCAGAGGAGCAGGAAAGGAGCATCCTGCCCAATGCAAGCACAGAGGGAGGCCAGAGCTGGGAGGTCCTGGCCAGGAGGCTGTCCCTACAGAGCCCTGGTCTAATGGGGGTGCTCTGGGCTCCCTGTTAAATGCCTGAATTCCAGTGTTTATTAGGGCAAGGCAGAGGCCATCCCCAGGCAGTAATGAAGAGGGAATTAAGGCCTCCGGCTCAGTCTAATTCTGTCTCTAGGCAACCCAAGTTACTGCCAACCCTGCCCTGAGAGATTCATTAGAGGAGGGCCAAGGCTGAACTGCAGCCAGGATGGCTTGGGTCAATTAGAGGACCATGTAGCTAGTTCCACGCTTCCCACCTGGCCACCCTCTGAGAGGTTGCAATTAGGTGGAAACTGGGTCTTGTAGGGTCCCTCATTTCCTAATGCTGGCAGAGGGGCTGAGATAACCCTGTTGTCTCTGACTTCAAGTCCTATACCAAGTCCTGATACCAAAAATGGCCAAGTACTCACCACCCTCACTTCCTTTAACTCCTTCCTCATCCCTTTTCTTCCCCTTTCCACTTTTCTTCCCTTCCTTCCTTCCTTCCTTCCTTCTTTCCTTCCTTCCTTCCTTCCTTCCTTCCTTCCTTCCTTCCTTCCTTCCTTCCTTCCTTTC
>NW_025395589.1:0-2661 GCF_016433145.1 Gracilinanus agilis | reverse complement strand
TCCCATCCCTTTCCTTCCTTCCTTCCTTCCTTCCTTCCTTCCTTCCTTCCTTCCTTCCTTCCTTCCTTCCTTCCTTCCTTCCTTCCTTCCTTTCCTTCCCATCATTCCTTAAAACTCTCTATCTGCCATACTCCCCCTAATTTCCCCTCAATTATTTCCCATTGGCTTACCTTCCCCTCTCTCTCTTTTCCTTCCTTTTATTCCCTTCTCCTCCTTTTCCTCTCCTCATCTGCATCCCTTTCCTCTCCCTACTATTCCTTTCATCACTTCCTCTAGCTCCCTTCTTTCTCCTCCATATCCTCTATGAACCATTTCTTTTTCCTATTAAAAAAACCCTTAAATGTTCTGTCTTAGTAACAACTCTAAGACAGAAGGGCAAGGGCTAGGCAAACAGGGTTAAGGGATTTGTCCAGCTTCACATTGCTAGGAAGTGTCTGAATTTAGATTTGAACCCAGGACCTCCTGGCTTCAAGCCTGCCACTCTATCTACTAAGCCACCAAGCTGCCCATTTCATCTTTCCTTGGGGATATGTTCAGCACACAGTGGATGGGATTCACCTTGAGGTACCCTTGGGTCACCAGGACTATCCCAGGGTCTCTGTCCCCCAGCTCTGCACCTGAATTTGGCCTTTGGGTGGGATGCAGGATTCCCTAGAGATGACTCTGCTCTTTCAATGTGCCAAAGGAGAAATTCCCTCTCCTTGAGGCTCAGAGATGGCTCCCTTTTCCTTGCACCTCTCCCTTTACTCTCTGTCCCCTTGCTCCTTCTCTTTCCCCCATCTTTCTGGCTCTCTCACTGCTCTCCAGAAGTAGCTAGGGAGGGACCCCATGATGTCCTTTGCATCTCTTCTCATCTCCCTTCTAGTTCTGGTTCCTACTCTCCCCCCCCCCCTCCTCCTTTGCAATCTCCTTAGCCTCACCATCTTTCTTCCATCTTCCAACACTATATCCTTTATATAGCTTCCATTTCCTCATCCCAGCATTCCCTAGACCTTTTTCTTCTGTCTCCTCATCTCCTTCACCTACTCAGTCTTGGAGAGACAGACCGAGGTCCTCGGGGCCACATCTGCCCAGGAGTCTGGTCTGGAACACACAGGGACAAAATCCAATAAATAACTTCCCCTTCCCATGCCAAATGAGGGCTTCTCTCCAAATGAATCAGAATCAAACCTTCCTTCATAGAGCCCTGGCTCCCTCAAACCTGGAGCCCCTCTCCCTGCCCCCTCTCCCTCTCATTTGCCTGAGTTCTAACATCCTGATACACCAGAAATAAGAAGGGGACAGTTGGGTGATCCAAGATAAACTCTGCAGTTCCCATGACAACAGAAGACTTCATGCAGCGGGCCAAATAGGAACCTGCATTGGTAGCTGGTCAGAGACAATATCAGTAATTTTATTGCTCATCCTTGGGATGAAGGAAGGAGGGAAAGGTGGGGTCAGGAAGACCTGAATTCAGATCTAGCCTCAGACATTTCCTACCATGTGACCCTGGGCAAGTAGCTATTGCCGATCCCTTGCCACTTTTCTGTCTTAGAATTGATACTAAGATGGAAGGTAAGGGTTTAAAAAAGAAAAGGAGGTCCAAGGAAAGAAGGGACTTGTCCAAGATCACACAGGAGGTAGGCATACTCCACTATCCTCCCTGCTCCTCTACCTGCCCAGCCCAGTCAGGAGTCCTTCAAAACTTGTCCCATGTCCCTGGTCCAATTCAACAGAGACCCATCAAGTATGTACTTTGTCTCAGGTGGTATGCCCCAAGAAATAGAGAATTGGTTTCATCTTCTGACACCTACTGGCCTTGTGACCCTGGGCAAGCCACTTAATCTCAGTGCCCTGGGTCACTCTCTAAGACTATAAACTTTTTAGGGCCTAGCCCTTACCACTCTTCTGCCTTGGAACCAATGCACAGTATTGATTGCGAGACGGAAGATAAGGGTTTTAAAGAAAGAAAGAGAGAAAAGACTGTTGATTGATCACAGTTAATAATTCTTAACTGATGGAGAAAGTTTCCTTTCCAGGACTTCCCAGCACCAATGATGTAACACAGGACCTGAACATACCAAGGCAAAAATGATAATATTCCTTGTCTTCAAGGAACTTGTATTAGAAGACCTCAGGAAAAGGGAAAAGAAAATATGTAGTACAGTACCAGTGCCAGAAGATCTGAATTCAAATTCTACTTTTGATGCTTACCTCCTGTGTGGCTTTCGACAAGTCTCTGGGCCTTAGATTCCTCCTTTATAAAATGGGGAGATTGGACTAGAATCCTCTGAGTCCCTTTTAGATCTATGATCCAATCACTAGTTATTTACTGTCTCTGAGCCTTAGTTTCCCCATCTGTAAAATGAAGAGCTTGGACTAGATGGTCTCTGAAATGTCTTCTAGCTGTTTCTTTGATCTTCTCACCTTAAACAGAAGGCCTCAGACTCTTACTAGCTGTGTGATCCTGGGCAAGTCACTTAAAATCAGAAATTTCCTTTTGATCTGGAAGATCAGTTTCCTCATCTGTAAAATGATATGGAGAAGGAAATGGCAAACCATTCCAGTATCTCTGCCAAGAAAACCCCAAATGGGATCATGAAGAGTTGATATGATCAACAGAAGATATCACACACACACACACACACACACACACACACACACACACACACACACACACAC
>NW_025395588.1:0-6116 GCF_016433145.1 Gracilinanus agilis | reverse complement strand
TAACTGCCAAAGTTCCAAAATTCCAGGGCTTGAATTGCATTCTTACAGTATCTTCCTTTGTGTTTTGTGGGATCTTTTCCCAAAAGTCATAGGTGCATCCTATCTACTCTTGATCTCACCTACTCCCCTTACTATCTTATATTCCCTCTCCCACCCAAAATAATGAACCCTTATCTTGTCCTAACACTATGCTAAGAATCTATTTTCTTTCTAAAATAGGTTTAGGAGAGATTGGTAGGGAAATAAGGTTTGCAATTTATATAAAAATATTTCCAGGGTGTAAAACAATGTTGTAACAAGAAAAGTTTTTCACTGAACACAATGTGTAAGTTTACAATGCAACAATTTTTCTATCCTTAAAGTCTTTAGAGTTATTATTTAACCTGTCTATGCTCTTAACAGAATTTTAACTTGTTTCTACTTTGAATGTATAAATATATTAGATAATGTAATAACACTTATGTTATTATTCCTAACTGTTATCCAAGTTATGCTTTTACCCTAGCTATGTATTACGTGTAATGTTAGTCTTCCTATTGAGAATCTATGTTAATATGTTAGTAACCTTACTTATTTTGTCTCACTACACTTAATATTTTATTCTTATGCTTTCCCTACACTAACTTGCTAATATTTTGGAATTTCCCTAGCTAATTCTGCACTTTTCCTGGTTCTATGCCCTAATTTGTTAGTTATGCTACCGTATCTACATGGTTAGGGATTATTTACACTCCTACTCTACTTTTTCCAACCTATGTTACAGGTATGTATAAGATTTACATTATTCATTATGATACACAATGTACATTATTGCAGTCTGCATTCCAGTGTTAGCCAGATAAAAAAGCTTTACGCCTTTATATTTGGCTAAGACCTTCATGAGACTTGCTAAATTATTTACATCCTATGTACATTTACATACATTACATACAATTTTATGCACACAATCTTCTGACACTCATTTATTTACATGAGGTGTCAGCTAATTTGTCAGTTTTGTGTTGTGTTTTGTGTTCTCATATGTACTGTGTATGCAATACTCACTGCTTTGTTGCTTGTAGGACATCTCTTTTCTTGTATTGCCTGTAGGTTCTCTTCTGTCTTGAAGTTATCTACTGTGAAATGCATTTCCCTAACATGTGAAGGTAATGTGTGTTTTGTGCTTACACTGCACCAGTCTTACATAACCTGTTCCTGTCCTTCTTGCAATGATCATGATTTTTTCACACTTCTTTTAATGTTAATTTCTTTTACACCAGTCTCCTTGGTGTTGGTTTGCAGCATCCATTGATCTTCTCTTGTAATCTTCCCTTTGGTTGTCTAATGCTTGCCTGTTGTTGAACTTTTTTTTAAAACATTTATTAATATTGATTTTTAACATGGTTACATGATTCATGCTCCTACTTTTCCCTTCACCCCACGCACTCCCCCCACCCATGGCTGATGCACATTTCCACTGGTTTTAACATGTGTCATTGATCAAGACCTATTTCCAAATTGTTGTTAGTTGCATTGGTGTGGTAGTTTTGAGTCTATATCCCTAATCATGTCCACCTCAACCCATGTATTCAAGCAGTTGTTTTTCTTCTATGTTTTCTCTCCTGCAGTTCTTCCTCTGAATGTGGGTAGCGTTCTTTACCATAAGTTCCTCAGAATTGTCCTGGGTCATTGCATTGCTGCTGGTACAGAAGTCCATTACATTTGATTTTACCACAGTATATCAGTCTCTATGTACTGTGTTCTTCTGGCTCTGCTCCTTTTGCTCTGCATCAATTCCTGGAGGTCTTTCCAGTTCACATGTAATTCCTCTAGTTTATTATTCCTTTGGGCACAATAGTATTCCATCACCAGCATATACCACAATTTGTTCAGCCATTCCCCAATTGAAGGACATACCCTCCTTTTCTAGTTTTTTGCCACCACAAAAAGCCTAGCTATAAATATTTTCGTACAAGTCTGTTTATCTATGATCTCTTTGGGGTACAAACCCAACAATGGTATGGCTGGATCAAAGGGCAGGCATTCTTGTATAGCCTTTTGAGCATAGTTCCAAATTGCCATCCAGAATGGTTGGATCAGTTCACAACTGCACTAGCAATGCATTAATGTCCCAATTTTGCCACTTCCCCTCCAGCATTCATTACTCTCCCCTTCTTTCATTTTAGCCAATCTGCTAGGTGTGAAGTGATACCTCAGAGTTGTTTTGATTTGCATTTCTCTAATTATTAGAGATTTAGAACACTTTCTCATGTGCTTATTGATACTTTTGATTTCTTTACCTGAAAATAGCCTCTTGGGGTCCTAAGTCTTGCTGCTCTCAGGAACAGGCCCTGGAGCTGCCAATGACTTAATGGACGCCCCAAACCTGCTTTAACTCTTGTGCACTGGCCTTGGAACTGTATGTGGTGTGGGGGGTGGGGGAGGGGCTTGTACAGCTCCCGTTTTAGTGAGAGCTGTTTCACCCCTTTATAGCGTGGAAATGCCCCGATTCCACATGTCTTCAATGCTAAGCCCTGTTGTGGGGTTCCTTCGTTCGTCTGGATTTGTTTTTATGTCCCCTTGAGGAGACCTATATGCTTCGGTTAGGAGAGGCCAAGCAGCTGCTTTTTACTCTGCTGCCATCTTAACCCAGAACCCTGTTGTTGAACTTTTTGACTAGTGATCTCTCGTCTGGCTCTGGAACTATTGTGATTTGTGTTGTTTTATTTGTTGTGTTATCAGTTATGTATTTACTTATGTTTGCAATTTCCTTATGTTTGTGTTTCTTGGTTGTTAGTTTGGTCTAATTGTTCTGGGCGTTCTGTGTGTTGTTTCTGCTTCTTCACATGGCAAGCATGATATGTGTGAGTTCTCTATATTTTGGCTTTTACACTTTTCCAGATGATAGTCTCTGTGTTCTTTGTATACAGTCTGCTTTTAAACCCTTTGCATTGATTTGGCTTAGTTTTGTGGATCAATAGCCACTTGCATACGGATTTCTTTTGGAGGTATAACATTCTCCATTATTGGAACTAGCAGTCCAGTATTGCTTAGAGTTCACTCGTCTGCTGTGTCTTCCTTGCTATAGTCTACTCCACATTTTGTTGGCAATCTCTCTCTATTTTGGTTTTCTTGGGTGTTCTGTTCTTGTATTGGATTACTTGACTTTACGTTCATGTAATGAGCCCAAGCACGTCTTTTCAAAAGACATATCTCAAAGCAATACTAGATGTGGTCCAGATGATGTGTGTAAGGTGCTGAATCATTGCTACATCCTTTTCTTGTTGGAAATTAGGTATAGTTTGCTCTGTATCTGGACTTTCTGTTTGTTCTAGCTTTGGACTCTCAGATTGCAACACATTTTAATCTTGCAATGCCTTTGCTTTCCCTACATTGTTATTTCTGTCTGGCATTGTCATGTTGTTATCTTGACTGTTCCCCTGGCTTGGCTGTATTATGTTCTGGATTGAAATTCATTGTTCTGTGTGAGTGAGCTGTTAGTAGGCATGATGCTGTGTTCTATTGGCTTTTTTGTTGACCATGGGTAAGGTAAAGATTTGTATGCTTCCCTTTCCCATGCTTTGCTTAGGTTTGACCAAGATGAATTCATAGAAAGTTTGCATTAGAGGAAATCCTATGCTCACATTGGGAATATTACTGTTGCATATATATCTCATCCCATTGGGGCTGTAGAATTATGCATGATGCATCTGCAAGATTGAAAGGAGTTGGGAATTGTGGAGGAAATATGATGTGTATTCATCACAAAAACAGAACTTTTGTATTATTGTTGAACTTTGTTCCTATTCCTGTTGTATTTTCCTTGTTTCCCTCGTCCCACTTATTTCCTTTTTTTCTTGTTTCTACATGATCCTGCTTTGATTCCTCTGTTTGATTATCCCTTAAGCATTTAGAGTACTCTTCAGGTGGAGGCATTCCTGAAGTAACTGAAGCTTGTAAGTTTGGAAGTTTTTGAATCAAGGTTTTCCTCAAGGATTTTTTTGGCTTAAACTTTTTTACTGTCAGGTTTAAGTTTGAATACCCTATTATGTCTATGCACTTCTTTTCCCTGTTAACTTTTTCCTGTGCCAACTGTCTTGGAGTTTACTTGTGGCAGTGCTTAAGGATAATGCTCTTCCCTTCCCACTGGTCTTTATTATAAGTTGCTTTGCAGTTTCTTTCATGTCATTGCTTGTCTGTGTGTAAAACTGCTCAAAACACCCATTTAAACTTATTTCTTGTACTGTTGCATTTGGATTTGTCATTAGTAGATCTTTTGTGTATGTTCTATTTTCATGCTATCATCTTGTAGATCTGGAACATTATTGTCATTACGTGTTGAGGATTTAAAGTTCAAATCTGTTGTTATTGGTAAAGATAATCTGAGACTTATAATAACATTTCTGTACCAGGTGCCCGAATTTCCCACACAAAAAACAACATCTATTGTTTGGGGTTTGTCTTTATTGGGTTCTAGTGTTATTCTTAGCTTGTAAGGTGGCTAAGTTTTTTATTTCTTCGATTTCCTTTTGCTTGATTATTGACTTAGCCTCCTTAAGCTGCCTTTTAAGATCTGAGATAGTGTCATCTTTATTTCTCTCTGCTTGTTTTTCCCTTTCATTTGAACCTGTATAGACATATGAAGCAGTTTTTCTCAAGTCCTCTAGAGACAACTCTTCCCACCCAGTGCAATGCAAATGAAAAAAAGTTCTGATTGGCAAATTGTTCCCCTTTATGAACTGCCTCCAGATGTGCTGGAGGTAAGGTTCTGACAAATCCTTAAAACCAATAAAGGACTCCCCAGCTTCCACCAGCCTATCTAGATAGGCACTAGGATGTTCCCCAGCCTCTTACCTAATTTTGTTGAATTTTCCCCAACTAGCTGGCCTTTTTGCATGGATGAGCATTGCTTCGGTGAGATCTCTACATCTTTTTAAAAATGCATGGTTCCCTGGGTTAGACATTTCCAAATCTACATAGTCCATTGGCTATGATGTCAAATTATAATTGTCCCTAGTCTCTTGAATAAATTTTTTGGCCTGTGTTGGAGTAAAAAACTCCACTAAAAGGATCTCAATGTCCTTTAAACAAGGGATCATAAAGTCTACTGGTGCATTTAAATTCCTTTACTGACTTGTGGGGATTTTGATACCAATCAGGCATTCATTTTTTCAGGCTATCTATGTCCCCACTAGGAAAGGACTTATGGGTCTTTATGTGAACTATCCCAGCATCTCCTTGTAAAATGGTTTGGTAGTGGAGGGGTAAAATGGGGATAACTGCTTCTGCTCCTACTACTAGTTCTTTGTGTTTGGAATTTGTCTTGGCCCCCTCCTGGCTTGCACCTTCTGTCTCCAACTGCATCACTGCCTCTGCCTCTTGTAGTTTCCCCCCTTTCAAGTGTTTTCCCATGTCTAATTCTATCATCTTGGCTAGATCTTCTTTCAATGTGGTCAAGGTTACTTTTTCTTCAGACTTGTGCCCCCAGATTTGCCCTACTAACTTCTTTAAGGTCCAGTAGAATTGTAAGAATGATGCAATACCGCCATGGTCGTGTGTATGAATGCATGAACCCTTTCTACCTCCAGTTTTAATCACTGATACGTGTAATAAGTAATGAGGGATCGTTTCCATCCATAACCCATAAATCATGTTCCAGAATGAGTACAACAATAAACTGATCAGGACAAAAAGAATTCTGCCCACTGCAATATCCATTGTTAGGCTTGTGATAACTATGCCTTTAACTACATCTGCTGAAGCTACTTCTCAAGAGAATTTTGTCCCTCAAGAGTTCCTGTACTGAGCCCCACCCAAGATGGCTGCCGTCTATATCTTTGAAAGGTTTTTCTTATTAAATTTGCTTTTTCTCTTGGTTCTTAATTCCTGGCTGGCTCGCTACTTGTAAGAAGGAGGGTGATTAGAAGGATTGGGGTGTAGTTGAGAACCCACTAGTAAGATGTGTAATGTCCTCGCCTCCCTCAAGCCACCCCTCCTTACTGGGAGACAAATAGGGTTCCCTGAGGAAACCGGGGGAGCGGACCCTAGAAAGTCCTTCTAGGTAGAGGAATTGTAGGTGTAATGTCCCCCCAAGGGGAAATGAGTGAATCCCCGATAGGATGTTGGTGCCTGTTGAG
>NW_025395587.1:0-6000 GCF_016433145.1 Gracilinanus agilis | reverse complement strand
CGCCGCTCAGGACCCCAAAAAACCATATAGGGGGCTAGCTCCCTATATGAATGGCGCCTAACGCGGGGGCTTTCTGAGCAGTGCGAATACCTTTTCCCCTCAAGCCAAAGCGCTTCCTAAATTCAGGTGGCTAGGAGACTCATCCCCACCCCCCTCCGGTTTCGCTGCTGGCTCACAGAGAGGAGAACGTGGGGGATTCGAGGTGAGTAACTTTTATCTTTTATCTTTTCAATTTAAGACAAACAAACACCATGGGGCACAGTGAATCAAAGGAAAGAATTCTTTTTATTGCTATAACTGATTATACCCTCAGGAAATGGGGGGCAAAAATTAGTAAAGACCAGCTCACTAAATTTCTTGATCTTATTCAAAATTGTAGCCCATGGATTCCCTTAGAATTCTGGCAAAAAGTTGGCAATGATTTGAAAACTTATTGTATTGAGCATGGACTAGAACAAGTGCCAGTAAAAGTTTCGTCTGCTGAAAAAACAATTTTGTTATCTGGTCAAAATGCAGAGAATGAAATCTTTAAGGTTTCAATGTTAGAATCAGAGGAGGAGGAAAAGGCTCCTTGTAAATCAAACTGGAACTTTAAAATTCGAAGGAAAAAGCCACAAGCAGCAGACCCTCCCCCACCTAAAAACCTCTCTTCCAAAGAGGAAAGAGAGATAACAGCAGAGGAGCCTCTGCTGCTTGAAGCTCCAATTCCACAGCCCCAGCCCCAGAATATAGGGTTTAAAGGGGCAATAAAAAATGCTCAGAAGGACGGAGACACGTCGTTCTGTTTCCCAATTATTTTTAGAGCAGATGAATTGGATGATGATGAAGAAGTAGCTCCTACATGGGAGCCTCTTCCCTACAAAGTGTTAAAAGAAATTAAGACAGCTTGTTCTTCATATGGTCCTGCTTCTCCATACGCTTTAACTTTGGTGAAAACTTTGGAAGGGCTTTGGATCACTCCCTTGGATTGGAATCATATAGCAAAATATTCCCTTTCTGCAGGAGACTACCTCTTTTGGAAATCAGAATTTGATGGGGTGGCAAAACAGAAGGCAGCCATTAATAAAAAACAGGGCATCAGAGTTACTAAAGAAATGTTACTTGGAATAGATGAATGGGAATTACATGCTGATCAGCTTAATTTACCTAGAGAAGCTCTAATTCAATGTACAAGGTGTGCCTTAGAGGCTTGGAAAAGGATCCCAGCAACTAAGAAACTGTCCACAGGTTTGGCTGAGATTAGACAAGGATCAGAGGAAAGATACTCAGATTTTGTAGAAAGGTTAAATCAAGAAGTAACAAAATATACAAATGATGAATATTCAATCCGGATAATAGTCCAAAAGTTTGCCTATGACAATGCCAATAAGGTGTGTCAGAGCATGCTTCAAAATATTAAAGAATCTGGGACTATTGATGACTACTTGAAAGCTTGTGAGGACTTTACTCCAGCATATATGCAGGGTATAGTCATCGCAGCAGCCCTGAAAGGAAAAACATATTCTGAAATGATTAAGGGC
Source organism: Gracilinanus agilis (assembly GCF_016433145.1). Classification (NCBI taxonomy): domain Eukaryota; kingdom Metazoa; phylum Chordata; class Mammalia; order Didelphimorphia; family Didelphidae; genus Gracilinanus; species Gracilinanus agilis. The sequence goes on along the minus strand of NW_025395587.1, from coordinate 4,480 downwards.
TCAAAGGCTGCAAAAGACTCTTGTTCCAATGCCCCTAACTCTTTGTGTCCCAGATGTGAGAAAGGTTACCACTGGAAGAAAAATTGTAATTCCAAATTCCATCGAAATGGTTACAGATTACCTGATAAGAGATTTCAGGGAAGATGGAAAGGAGGCCAACTACCAGCCCGACCAATGACTAAATTTAACCCAAGAATTCATCCTAGTTTAGCCAGTTCCTTGCTAGAGTTAATCAATTTTCTGAATAATAAACTTTCTTTTTTCTCCAGATTTCTTTAGCCACATAAGATGTGATTTATTGATCTTTGATAGGATGTCTTATATTTGTTAGAGTATGCTTGAGATGCCCGGGAAATATGTCCTTGATCAGTCTGTGTGTCTATATGTTGTGTCTATGTGTCTCTGATCAATTTGAATCTTAAGTTTTATTGTTGTGTTTGTCTGTGATCACAATGGAATTTTGGAGAAAATAAATCTCTCTCTCTCTTTCTCATTCATTCCGGAGGAATGGGAAAGACAGACAGAGGAATTTGAGAAATTCAGAAAAATAACATCTCTAATGGATTTCTGAGTGTCTTAAACTCTAAAAGAATTTAATTGATTAAAAGAAATCATATTCTCTGCTCTCATTAAGGCGAGAATCAACAAGATAATTTGTCTACTTTTCTTCTTCCATTTCTTACTGGCCATAAGAAAGGGAACAAAGAAATAGTAAGACAATAACAGGGGACAGATTTGATCCCACCACCAAATTCTATCAACAGGTTAAATACTGAGATATATATTTAATCAAATTTAACAAGGATTCTAAATGCAATCTAAAAAAATTTTATTCAGACAGAAAAGGCAGTGATTCTGAACTGTGTACTGAGGTTCAGAAGTGCAATTTAAAACTTTCTTAGCTAATCAGAATCATCAATGCATCTAAATGCTTAACTGAGAGTGGTAAAAACCTTTTGGATTGCCACAAGTTTAATCTACCATTAATCACACTGAAGTTAGTGAAAATCTTAACTTATAAATTATTAGAATAATACCATTGGCTTATATTTTGTAATTATACCCCTTTAAACAGAGAATGGTTCATGAGAAAACTTTAAGCCAAAATTGGATCATCCATGCTGCCTCAGTTTAGCAAGAAATAATTTTGGAAAGTCAAAAAACATAGTTCCTTTTTCTCAAAACTCACAGCCCTTTCTCTAATTCATTAGGATACATGTTTGCTAAGAATTTGAATAGATACTGATGGTAAAGTATAAATCTATTGACTACCAGTTAGAAAATGGAATTTCAGTTAATTTTAAATATGCACAAACTTTATATTGAAGAACTTATCTATTAAGACTTGCAGTGTGTAAAATATGGATTAAAATAATCAAATTTGCCAAAAATGCTTATCAAACTGAATTTGAGGATTGCAAATGATAAGTGCAAATTATATAAGGATACTAGTTCATGATTTAAAAGAAATATTTAATCAGGTATGTAGATTTGTCCTAAGGTATGGAAAAGCCAGGCTACAGGTTTTATTCTTTTTTAAGCAGAGGTCTGAAAGAATAACTGGTATATGTAGGAAACCTTGTTAAGAAGTTTTAATCAAGGATAATTTGGAAATAGTGAAGTTTAAATTAATATTCATCTGGAAGTGATAAATCATCAAGGTTTTAAAATAATGAGGCAAATTTTATAAATGCAGTAACTAAAGAGTTAAAGAGCACAGCAGCTTGAAAAGCGGCTGCAGCCTTGGACATGTTTCAAAAATAATTTAACCCCTTCTACATATAGGAGGGAGAGTCTCTAACTATAAATATTTTCAGCAACAATTTTTACTAACTCAAACTCAGTAAAGTGAAACAATTAGTAAGAAGCTAATGTTAATTTTGTAACTTTCAGAAATCTGGTTCAGCTTAAGTAGTCATCTCTATTTCAAATAATATTAGAAAATGCAATAATAATTATTGTGACAACTTAAATTTATGCTTTAAGTTACTAGATCCTAGTCAAATTATGTCTCCTATGTTCACTATTTCACTTGTATTTAAAGGTTAATTGAATTGATTGTATTCTCATAATATTTGTGATTTGTAGTAATATATTCAAATCCAGAATGTACAATTATAACAAAACGCAGAACCCTCTCTATTCAAGATAACATTGATGAAAACTTAATTCCAAGCAAAGTTGTTCACTCTGTTCTATATTACAAAAAAGAATCAATTTATTCATTGAGAAATTATTGAAAAAGAAAATTTGTTTATCATATTTTGTAACATTATAATTTTTCATTGGGTATGTAAATCTTGGAAAACTTTCAAATGCTATTGGTAACAATTACTATTTAAGGTAAAAGTCATTGGATTTACAACTGATATTACTCATTTGTGGATTATTGATTTGGATTCACCATTCAAAAGAAAGATGTCATTGATAAATAATCCTTGACTCTTACCTCAAGTCAAACAATATTATACTCCCTTCCCTCCTTTTTCCTTATTCAAAGCAAAGTGATATAAAAATTGAAGCCCCAGAAATTTGAATATGTAAAGCAAGGCTATATGTTCCACTGTTTACTTAAAAAACTGTACATATCCTAAGAATTGTTTCAGTGAAAGTTTGTTTGAACCTCTTGTAAATTAATTTATTTGTATAATTTTCTGACCATCAATTTGAATAACTAATTACAAATACAAAGAAACAAATAATACTCCAGAATTATAATATGGGGATCGAGGTTTTATTCATACAGGAAATGGATCTGAGTTTTGGGTAAAAGGCATTTCACTAAATCTAAAATATATATATATATAATTTTGAATTTTAAAACATTTTTTTACTTAAAAACATTGTATTTTTCCCTGAATTTTTAATTTTATTATTGCTTTTCCTTTTAATTTTTTATAGAATTGACTTTTTCCCTTTTTCTTATTTTTTATACTTAAAGTACATAAAATCAATGTTAATCCTTTTTTATTTCAAAGTAATATAATTTTAATATTAAAACATACCCACAAAGCCTTAAGTCTATGGAAACCTGCCATGAATTGGTAAATACCATGGGACTACAATTAATGATTCTGTCTGATTACAGGAGAAGAGAACAAAAGAGCCACAGGGTCAAGGAGACTACCCAGTCCAATGGGATTGGTAAGAAACTGCACAGGGCCTAGCACTACAAGGTCAAAAAAAGACTGTACCAATCCAAGAAGGATTGACAAAACTTTCTCATGCCAATACCAAAGGACTTAAACTTAGTGATTGGGGTTCGGGGTTGCAGTTTTTCTGACATATGTTAGAGGCTGGACTTCCTTGAACTTCACCCTGGTTAAGTACCAAAGGTTGGCCATTATCTTGGCTCAAGTGCAGGCAAATCAGACCAGGGAAAGATACTTCCCTTTCTCACAAAAAATTTGGTCCTTTTCTTTCTCTTATAAGTGTGGTAACTTTCTATAGACCTGGCTTCTAAACGGGTACTTGCACCATTGCTTAAATCACTTTACTTGGGCCTTGATACAAGGACCTGCTATGAGTTTAATTTCCCCTACATTTTTGCCCATAAGACTTTGATATTTTGCATTTCATTCACAAGATATTTTCTTCTCTCTTTTATTTGAATTTTTTAAATTTAAAAAAAAAAATTTCTTTTACAAATTGATTTATACAACCCCCAAACTCAGTCATGTATCCTTAACTGATCTGGATGTTAGCCTTAACCCTCTTCAGGGGAGAATGTATGTTTTATAATCTATAATGTAAAGTTGAAATTCTTTTGAGAGTAATTTCAAGATAAGAAGTTTGCCACGTCCCCAGAATCCAGACGATGAACCTGTTTGGAAGAAGACACCATGAAGATGCCTGCAGAGATCTACACTGCATTAAGAAGATCCCATAATGAACTTTGGGGTGCAGTTAAATGAAATATGGGGAATTGAATGCATCTGTTTTGAATGTACACTCTTGTGCCAAAGGGGACTGCCCCCTAATTGGCTTTTTGTCAATGCGTCTGGCAATCATTTGATCATTGTTTTTGTCCTCTTTTCTTTTTATCCCCAAATTTGTGTAACTTAAAAGTTAGTTATGTATGCAAGAGCCTTCAGGGAGACTAACTTCCCTTGGATCTCATAAGAGAGATTCACACACCCCAACATGTGAATGCCCTATTTTATTTGTTATGGTTCTGTTTTGCTTTTCATTTCTCATTAGATCACTCAGATCTTCAATAAGGCAAATTCAAATTGAACTAAAATCTTTTCAATTTAAAACAAAAGGAAAAGATATTGAGAGCAATAGAGAGACACATGGTCGATTACCATAATCTATAAATCTGAACAGAACCTCTTGTAGTTTGTAAACTCTCTATAACTGATAGCTGTGACCATTCGCTATAACTCCACTCAAAAAAAAAAAAAAAAAAAAAAAAAAAAAAGGAGGAAATATGTGGGAAGCCAATAAGAGAATAGATAAAAATCTGAGACCCCTCTTT
>NW_025395586.1:0-4317 GCF_016433145.1 Gracilinanus agilis | reverse complement strand
ATATATATATATCTTAGTTCCATTACTAACCATGGAAACTTAGGCAAGTCATTTAACTTTCCTCATTTCTGTCATCTATAAAATGTTAATGATCAACCAAGAAGAGTTTAATGAACACCTACTATATGCCAGCCACTGTGCTAAATGGTGTGGATACCAAATGAAAATAAACAGTTTCTGCCCTTCTGGTACTTGTATTATATTGAGAGAGACAATATAGGCACAGATACATAGATTTAAAATATATAGTAAATATATGTAAATGGAAAATACAATAGTAAATTCAAGGTAATTTTAGAGGTAAGATCAATGATCTGAGGGATCAGGAAATGCTTCATGTGTTAAGTACAACTGGAACTGAGCTTTGATGGAAATCAGCAAATCCAAAAAGTAATGAAAACATCTACGTTTTGTTGGCTTTCATGAAACCTGTAAAGTATGGTTATTTAGATCATATATATGGAAATACTCTGGAAAAATATAAATCATACAATTTCAAAGTATTATTTTTAGTTTACTTGATAGCTATCCAATGGGAAACTCATGATCAAATATTACTTTTTGCTTTTAATTATCATTATTTCGGGCTTTTATGAAGTCTTATTCCACCATATTATTAGTTTTTATCCCCTCCTCTCGTCTTGACTCTAGGGACACAGAATAACTTGAATGCTTCATGATGTAATTATTCTGTACAGCTGCACTCCTTACTCAGTATGTGGCCCATCAAGGGAGTAAGTTAGCTACACGCCAAGGTCAACTCAGCTTCGTTGATTCTTGTAGGAATCTCTGTATGACTAACCACCACCCATAACCATATGCAGGGTAGTTTACCTCATGCTTTCCTTTCTTCTGTCCCATTTAATCCAGTTATCCCCCACCCCCAGACAGATATAGTTATCTTTAGAGAAGTTCCCTTCAGCATTTTCCAATTTAAAACGTGCTTTACCCATATTGCCCTGTAAAGTAGGCAACTAGTGTTATCATTCCCATTTTGTTGGTAAAGAGACTGAGGCTAGTCAAAGTGTGTGTGGGGGTGGGGGGGGTTCGCTCTTGGGAATCACAGATTAATTAAATGATAAATTCTTGACTCAAAACAAAGTCTTCAACCTTTGGGGTCAACAGCTTTCTTCATCATGCCAGGCTCTCATTTATACTAAGGTGTCTGTCATTGATAAAAGTCAGAATGTTACTGCTTTGGGGTAAATTTGCATTTTAACAGGGTATAACAGCTCAAGGCAAATAAATTATTCTAGTAGAATTTCAGTGAGATCCTTAAAAGGTGCTCTAGAGTTGAGGAATCTTCACAATATTTCTGACATACCAAAACAGAGAGGTAAATAAGAATAATAATTATCACTATTATAATTACTTTAATTAATAATAATTCAATCATACACATGGCTGGAAGAATGGAAAAGTACATTTCAAAATGTTTACTTTTTTATTGTTATCTATGAAAAGGACAGCTGTCCTAGAAGGCTTCATCTGATTACATTTGGTCCTATGACCAAGAATTTGACCTTTCTAGATTCTAAGTAACTCTAAAGGCTAGAAAATGCAGAAAATGTACCAAGTCGCATTGGTAGAGAGAATTTCCACTCTTGAACTCTCCTTATATCAATGAAATCCTAGGTCCTTCCAGTCCTTATCCCTGTGCTTCAGCAGCAAGAGGATGTAATAGATCTAGCATTAAAATCAGGAAATCTCAAGTTCAAGATTTACTTTTATACTGGCCATGTGTGCCTAGATAAATGATTTAACTTCTCAATGATGGTGGGCAGCTCTATAAGACTTGATGTGGCAGAGCAGATACTGGTCTAGAAGGAGCCTCCTCATCAGAAACAACAAAATAAGAATCTCACTGTCAAATTTGGAAACAAAAAGAAATGGGTTCATTGCATTAAAAAAATGGCTCTTCTAGTATTGGTACCAAAAAGAAAGATTACTATTATCTGTTCTCATAAAATCAAATTAGCCCATCATTAACAGAATAATTTAAAAACTCCCTTTCAGCTCTAACCCATAGGGAAAATGACTAGTTAGTATTTCTCAGTCCCCAGTTCTTTCTTGGCCGTGTTAAAGTGGCTGCCATGTGCTTCTAAAATCTGCACAACCGCCTGCAGGAAAAGATTAAAGGAACATGGATAATCCCCAAACTGGATAAGTAGCCCTCATGAACTGAGCTAGCTGCATGTCACTTCTTATATCTTTGGCAGGTATCTACAGGGTTTCTTGTATCATCTACCACAATGAAAGCCCCTTAAAGGGCACTGAGGACAGAAATCTGCACCTTTCTACCCACATGGGTTCTCATATTGCAAAGCAAGATAAGCAGAGTAATCATTGAGCCTGTGAGTTCCCAAACCATAGGAAGACAGGTTTAAAGTTAAATCTGGAGGAAAGAATTCTGGATGCTTTTAAGAAAAGGGGAGGGAAAAAAAAGTCCTGTTCTTTCTGACAGTGGAAGCAGCAAGGCAACCTTTCCTTTTCCCAAAGACGGTTTTGAGTGAAGTAAATTTACATAGGTAGGGTGGTTCTTTGGGTAAATAACCTGAACAAGATCATTTTGAAGGAGATTAATTTTAACTGATAAAACTATTCAGAGGGCAGCTGGGTAGCTCAGTGGATTGAGAGCCAGGCCTAGAGACAGGAGGTCCTAGGTTCAAATCCGGCCTCAGACACTTCCCAGCTGTGTGACCCTGGGCAAGTCACTTGACCCCCATTGCCTACCCTTACCAATGTTCCACCTATAAGTCAATACACAGAAGTTAAGGGTTTAAAATTTAAAAAAAAAGTAAAAAAAAAAAAAACTATTCAGTGCCAGAAAATGATAATAGATCCACATTTTAAAATTGTGCAGCTCACACATAATGCCTAACTCATTTCTTTCTGTTCAGTAAATTGAATAAATTTGTTGTTTGTTCAATAAGACTTCCAGAGCAAGCCCTTAAGGATGTCCACTGCTTTTGGAAATAATAGCATACATTGTTATAATGAGCCAGAATCGGGTTCTAAAAAGGAATATAGTCCTTTCAAACTACTATTCTTAATTATATCATTTCTTTTTAAAAGTGAATTTTTTTTTTACTTTAAAAAATTTCTTTAAAAAGGTGGCACAGTGTATATACTAGGAGATACTAGTCCTTTCAAACTACTATTCTTAATTATATCATTTCTCTTTAAAAGTAGAATTTTTTTTTTTACTTTAAAACATTTTCTTTAAAAGGGTGGCACAGTGTATACTAGAGAACTAGGAGCTGGGAAGACCTGAGTTCAAATCTTGCCCTACATGCTTATTAGCTGTATAACCCTAAATAAATCACTTCTTCCTGCCTCTGTTTCTTTATCTGTAAAATAAGAATAATAACAGCACTATGTCACAGGATTATTGTGAAATTTAAATGTATAAATCTTCAAGTTTTAAAATAATACTAGATATTATTATTTTAATATACTAATTTCCTGACTTAATTTTTTATGGAAGAATATTTTGAGTTTGTTTTGAATTTGTTCAAAAAAATATCAAAGAGTAAATCCTGAATTCATATTGTGAATTCTCTATTTTTACTTTTATTATTTCTCAGATATTTTAAAATATGTCCCATGTTTATCACTCCAGGAAGATAACAATTAAGAATTAAAAAAAAACATGCAACTGCATGCTTATATTTTATTGTTATTTCTTTGAATTGACTGTGTCATCAGTCACTTTGGGTTAGTGTATGAATTGTGCAGAGAAGTCATATGATATAATGGGATGAAGAGCTGGTCTTTAGGTCAGAAAATTCTGCACTTACACCCTGCTTCTGACATATACTAGTTGTATAAAATAATTGTATAAATATGGGCAAGCCCCTTAAATTCTCCTTGCTGCAGGAGATGCACTAAAATCATCAGTGACTGGATCTTACAAGAATTTCCACGCCTGAAAGTTCCTTCATGAATAAAATCAGAGATCTAAATTACACACATAGGTACAATCAAACATAAGGGACTTCTCTACTAGCAGCAATGCAAGAATCCAGAGCAAGGCTGAGGGACTTATGAGAAAGAAAACTATCCACATTCAGGGGAAGAACTGTGGGAGGAGAAACACAGAAGAAAAACAACTGCTTGAACACATGGGCTGATGGGGATATTATTGGGGATGTAGACACTAAACGATAACTCTAGTCCAACTATCAATAATATAGAATTAGGTTTTGATCAATGATACATGTAAAACCCAGTGGAATTGTGCATTGGCTAAGGGGAGTTAGGATGGTTTGGAGGAGAGGGAAAGAACATGAAATATGTAACTATGGGAACATATTC
>NW_025395585.1:0-11724 GCF_016433145.1 Gracilinanus agilis | reverse complement strand
AAGAGTGATACCACAATGATGTGGGAGGAGCAAGTGGAAAAGGCTTTCTGTCTCTCTTTGGCTGAGGGGATGCGCAGGACTGTGTAGAGGATATGACCATAACAGGGGGCAGTTACAGATAAGGTCCCCAGCAGACTGATATTGGCTACAACAAAGCCCATCAGTTCCACCAGGCTTGTGTCTGCACAGACTAGTTCTAGCAATGGGAAATTGTCACAGAAAAAATGATTGATGACATTGGGGCCACAGAAAGGCTGCTGAAATGTGATGCCACTAGGTATAATGATGAGAAGGAAACCTCCCAACCATGAAGACAGCACTAGCTGGACACAGATCCTTTTGCTCATGATGGTGGCATAACGCAATGGGTTACAGATTGCCACATACCGGTCAAAGGACATGACAGCCAGGAGGAGGAATTCTGTGCTTCCTAGAAAGAAGTAGAAAAAGAATTGCAGGAAACATCCTCCCAAGGAGATGGTCTTTTTGCCTGTTAGGATGTTGTTCAGCATCTTGGGAAAGATGACAGAAGTGAACCAGATCTCCAGAACAGCAAAGTTTCTGAGGAAATAGTACATGGGAGTGTGAAGGCGATGATCCATCAGAGTGACAAGAATGATGAGGAGATTCCCTAGCAGTGTGATAAGGTAGGTCAGGAGGAGCCCCACGAAGATGAGCATCTGTAATTCACAAGCATCTGTGAGTCCCAGAAGAATGATCTCAGTGACAGTAGTGCTGTTCCCCATGTTTCATGCTAGGACTAGAGAAATAGTGCATTGGGAAGAGGTGTTATGAGGCTCAAGGATCATATTTGGTCTAGAATTTAAGTCAAAAATGAATGAAGACTAATGGAAAATTTTAAGTTGAAGTATTCCATCATTTTTATGTATGGCAATATCTTCCACTTTACCTTTCACCTCTACCATCTCCTAGATGTCTCAACAAATTATGACATGTATAGACATTTTCCTGAATTGGCAATCCTGTGGGCCTTAGCATAAGACTTTCAATGTTGGCTGGGGTTGTCAAGTAAAACCGTTTGACTAATAAATGAAAATTTTGTAGCAAAATCTTGTCTTTACCATTCCCCTTAATTATAAGACCCTAACTTCTTAAGCAAAACAGAGTCTCTTATTTTTGCTTTTCTTGGTGGTTGTTTTTTAGAAGAAAATGTATCTTCAACAACTTCTATTCCTTTATTTTTCTCAAGATGCTGGACCATCTTTTTCTGTGGTTTCTCATGCTCTAGGAATACTTTTTTGATTCCAGGATAATATTTCTATCTCCAAATTTGATGTCACAGGACATTTATGAAAGAATTGGGAAGGAATGCCCTCTTTAACTTGTCTGCCCAATTTCTGGTTGTCTGTCTTGTTAATACTTGTGGCTCTTAAATAATGATGATGATGAAATAAAAATTTAAAATGTGAAAAACACATTTTCTATATGAATTATATATGAAACTAAAGAAAGAAAAAATATAGGCAAATGAGAATGGCATGTTTGGAAGTTGTGCTGTTGGCATATATTATATTTGCAATCATGTAGTTTGTGTATCATTATCTCTACTACTTAGAAGTCTAAAGGCACTGCATGAATAGTAAACAGTAACTATACTATGGACATAATAGTCAAATTTATTAAAGTGTTGAATGGTGCCAGGACAATAAGTTAAATTTTTTGTTTCAATGTCAATTTCAGAAGATATAAATTCTAATTACAAAGAATTTATTTAAGGAATGATATTAATGATTTTATAAATGGTCCAGACAGTAGAGTTTGTATCTAATCATTAAGTTAAGGATGAGGTCAATCTGCTCAATAGGGTCTAGTTTTTTTCTGATAAGAATAAAATTCAGTGTTAGTAGATTAAACTAGAGAACTACTCAGATTAACTAATTAAGGTTACATCTTGAATAAGACACTTCAGAAGAGACAAAAGTACACAAGTAAAAGAATCTGGATTTGATTTGATTATTGCTGCAAACTTTAAGTTCATATAGGAGCATAAGCTAAATGCAAATCAGTTCTTGGGTCAAAAAAAAAAACAAAAACCAAACCCAACAACACTCAAGAGAAGGGGCTGATCCAAGAGGGAAACAGTAAGTATTCAATAGATTTTTTTTTCATTCTTTCATTCACAATAACAATAATGATGACATCTCAGCACTTTACATTGGTCCAGCATACATGCTCAAGCCAATTGATAATCAGTTTAGTTCTTCCCATCTTAATCATATTGATGAAACTAAAGTCATGAAGAAACAGCTTTGCGAGAGCTCACCTGACTGTGAAGGAGAGATTCAACATCCTAGGAATCCTTGACAGTCTTCCATTTTTCCAGGACTCTGACTGATCGAAGTAAAGAAAGCTAGCAGGTACAGGGGGGTCTGAAGCTCAATGGATTGTTGCTGAAAGAGACAAAATCCTTCTCTACTCTTATTCTAAAAATGTAGCTTTGACTCCATGTGGAGTTGAATAAGAGTGAAAAGTTCAGACTCTGGATACCCCTCTAAGATGTTTTGCCTCCGTGGCCTTGCTCCATCATGCTTTAAGGTAAGTTTCATTCTGGATCTATGTAGTTCACTTGGATATGGAGGGACTATCTATATAAAGATACTCAATGATTTTACTCAAACTTCATGCTGTCGGAATCTCTGAGTTATTAAATGGTGTGTGTGTGTAATTGAATACAGAAGAGACTGAATAGCTCTGACAGAGCCATCCATAAAAATTCTTTTGACGATTAACAGTGCTAGATCTCTAGTATAATAATAATAATAATAATAATGATAACTAACAGTAAAGCTAAGATTTATTTAGCATTTGGGAGTTTATAAAGCACTCTACAAATATTATTTCATTTTAACCTCACAATAACCCTGGGATGTAGTTGCCATTATTATCCTTATTTGACAGGAAAAGAAAATGAGGCAGATGTTAAGTGATTTGCCCAGAGTCACACTGGTAGTATCTGAGATGGGATTTGAACTCAGGGCTTCTTGACTCCCAGGGCAGGCTGTAGATCTTATTAGATTCTAGTCTGCAAAACTGATTTTCTAAGGTCACCAGGTAACCCCTATATTTCTCCCTATTTCCTTAAAATATACATAAAATTCAAGTTAACCTATATGTCACTGGGCAAAAACTCAGGTCATTTCTGGGCTCCTATTATTGAGAGTATTAAGAATCCTGCCCACAGGGTTGGAGGAGACATCTGGTTCTTATTGCCAACTCCAGAAGCTAAATAAAATCAGCTTGTGTCTTTTTCCCCCTGATATTTAGTTTTCATGTCTCTTGATTGGTTTCATTTCTAACACCACCCTCAGTTTCATGCATGGCCAGTTAAGTATAATTACATGCCACAAATAACTTTGCAGCAAAGAAAATACAGACTCTGGATTCCTCTTGTGATCAGATCAATCAAAGTGTCATTCACTCACCTCTTCCTCTAAGTACCTTCTTGCTGTTCCAGTGAAGAAATTTTACATTTCCTGGACAGGAAGATCCAACTTGTTCATTGTTGGGAATAAATCCTTCCTTCCCTCCTGGGCCACAAAGGCAACTTTGACTGATGGAAGCTCATTTTAGCTTATCCCTAGGTGGGCCCTGAGGGTTCTTGTACATTTAGGAGTGAGGTGTGCACAAAGGGCTCTGTGGGTGAGATATTTGTGGAGTTGGCAGTCTCTCTGTGGAACAAGTACCAGCTCTGTAGTCTTTGGGATACTACTTTATTTCCATGGGAACAGTGAAGTACACAAGCTAAGTTTGACCCTCCCAGCATTCTCTTCCCCTTTCTTGGTTGATGGGGTTGGGCTCCCCAGAGATTCATTATAACACAGTGATAACAAGGACACAGCCTCATCCCAAACCTCTTAGCTGTTACTTTTTCCAACATCGGGACTAAAAGTTTCCTCTCCTGGTTTTGGCCAAGAAATGCAATTAGTTTTGACAAAATTTTACTGTAAAGGTGTTATATTTGGTAATGGTTTAGAGGAGGTAGATGGGTAGACCGGATTATGCCCAGGGTCTGACCAGTGTAGAAGGCCTGGTGGGGGCCAGAGGTTGGGAGCTCAGTGCACGAGGCAAGTTAGTCCTATGTTGTTTCTGAAGTCTATTAATACCAGGTATTGAAGATAGGAAATTTCAGCTTTTCTCTCTTTCCAAGAGAATGAGAGAACTGGCAGCACATATCTTGTTTGGCATAATTATCACAATGTGACTAAGAGCCTCCTAATTTATTTCTTTTACAAGTTTTGGATTTGGTCTATGGTATGCAACTTGTCCCAAAAGTCTCATGCAATTTTAAACTATTAAATCATAAAACTATACTAAGACCTTTGGGACAATCTACAGGACAAATTTTATTTGCTTCCTAGTTAGCTTCACAAGTTCTTGGATTCAGAATATGAGACTTAAAAGTGATCTTGGATACCTAATAATTTTGTTGGTTGCTCTTTCTTGAAGGCATTCTGGATTGTAAAAGCTAGGGAGAGGTGGAAATGATTATCTTCTCTGCCAGTCTTGGCTCTTCTTCTTGTTGGCCTTATGACCCTTGACAAGTCTCTTGCAGCTCTGTGAGCATTATTCTTTTCATCAATAAAATGATGAACTCCATGATTTATGATCACCAAGTCACAGAATTTTAAAGTGAGAAGTGACTTAGTCTAGTCTCATTCTCTTTCCCCCACTAATTCCTCCTCCTACATATCCAATAAGTAGTTACACAGATTTTGCTCAAAGACCTCCAATGATTGGCAACCTCCTACCTCCTAGACAGCCAGTTCAACTTTGGGATAGCTCTTCTCTTTAGGAATTTCCCCCTGACATCAAGACTTACTTTGTATTTCAGACACTTTTCTTCATTGCTCCTGGTTCTACTTCCCAGAACCAAATAGATCAAATCTAATCCATCTTCCTCTTGACAAAACCTTCTGATATTTGAAAAGAGCTCTTTCATTCTCCTTAAGCCTTCTCTTCTCTGTTTTTTCAACTGGTCCTAATTTGACTTAGACTAAAAATCTTTCACCATCCTGATTGCCACTTGCTGAATGATCTCCAGCTTATCAAAGTCCTTCCCTGAAGTGGTTTACCCCAAACTGAAAAAAGCACTCTGGGTATAATCTGACCAGGACAAGCACAGAGGAAGTATCACCTAATTCCTGGAAGCTAAGTTTCTCCCTCCCTGACTTTCTTCAAGTCTTAGAGAAAGTCCCACCTTCTGCCTGAACTCTTTCTTAGTCTTCTTTAATCTTAATGCCTTCCCTTGAAGACTTCTGCTAACTTATCCCATCTTTTTCTTGTTTATATATAGGTATTTGCATATTATCTCTCCAATTAGTGTGAGCACCTTGAAAATAGTGCTTGGCACATTTTTGTTGCATAGTTTTCAGTTGTCTGACTTTTTGTGACCTCATTTGTGGCTTTCTTGGCAAAGATATTGAAGTGTTTTGCCATTTCCTTCTTCAGCGCATTTTACAGTTGAGGAAACGGAGACAAACATGGTTAAGTGACTTGCCCAGGGTCAAACAGCTAAGAAGTGTCTGAGGTCAAATCTGAACCCAGAACCTCCTGTTTCTAGGCCTGGTGCTCTACTCACTGAGTCACCTAGCTATCTTGATCCTTTATTTATGAAGAGGAACAATGACATCACCAGAGTGATACCTTGACTTGAGTGTGAATTGGATATAAGTGAGACAGTCATAGACAATCATCAGCCTCACTTTCTCCTCCAGAGTCATCCAAGTCCAGTGACCAGACAAAAGTCAGGATGACTGACAATGGCTTGAGACGCAGTGGACTCCAGTGTCTGACAAAGCTCTAAGCTTTAGTCTCCTTCTTGGCTGTTGCCTAATCCATGGTGGGCAGTCTTGGAATAGACATCTCCCCATATTCCTGTTCAGTTCCCCTCAGCCTGGTTTAGCTGCAATAGTAACATTTTATTTTTTTTTTGCTTTCTTAAGTCTAGACAATAAATAGAACAATATATCAAGTTCTGATTTGTAGTATCTGCTGATTTCTGAGGGATAAATGCTCACCTTGAAGATTTGCGAACAAGATCCAGTACACTCTTGTTAAATATAGGTACATATATTCACATACATTGGTATACATATATATGCACAGATGTAAATATGTATGTAAATGGATGTGTATATAGGTAAATAGATAATGAGATTTCACTGAGTTCTAAGAAATGATAAATGGAAGGAGTACAGAGAAACGTGGAAATATCTACAGGACTAGTGCAGAATGAAGAAAGAAGGCCAAAACAAAAGAAAACAATACACAATAACTATAGCAATAGAGATGGAAAGAACAACCACGAACATTCAAAAGTGAATGTTACAAATTTATAAAGAACAAACCTATCTCTAAAGAAGAGATGAAAAGACGCCCTCCCTCTAACCAGAGGAAGACCCACAAGTTTGATATATTGTATGTATTTTCAGACTTTTTCAATGTAGTTATCAGATATACTGCAGTCAAAGCAGTACAAAGAACAAAAGAAACAATTTAATGTCAATCAAAAACGATATTATAGCGATTAAGACGCAAAGGCAATAGAGGAGAAAGAGAATCCTAGAGAAAGAGAATGTAGAAAATTTCTGGCAATCTAGATAATCACCATGAAGGCCAACCCAATGAAAATGCAACTGGGATCAAACACGAAACAGAAAATGTTCAGGTCAGTTAATATAATGGATGATAGAATGGCTACATCAAAGGAAATGACTGAAACCCTAGCTTTTCTGCAAAACTACAAAGTGGTCCATGGGTAGGAGGAAAAGATCCATGATTATTGTCTTAAATATATCTCAATGGCATATGAATTACTGGCAAAATGCTTATCAGCTTCATTTCCAAAACAGATACGATCCTATCTTTTTTAACAGAAGGCTTAATTAATGTATCAACTACAAAGAGATAAAAACACCAGTGACTCCTCAAATGTAGGCCAATTACTTGCTTCTGTGCTTTTCATAAGCATCCATGACTCATATTATCCAAAAACATCTCTAAACATTTACAATTAAAAATATATTGACCTAGGAGCAAAAGGGGTGGTCAAAAAGAATAGTTTATGATTATTTTGGTTAGTTATTGAATAAGCCACGTGAAAGCATTGTAACATCTTTGTATTTTGTCTTAAAATGTTGTTTGTCCTTTATTTTTTTAAGAGGACCAATGTCATCATGGGGGTTATGTCTTGACTTGGATGTGAATTGGATTTAAGTGAGGCAGAGTTGCCCGAAGTCATTGGCTTCACTCTCTCTTCCAGAGTCACTATAGTCCAATGGCAAGATAAAAGCCAAGATAACTTTTGGTGACTCTGGATCCGGTGGATGACCTTGGCATCTTTGTTGTCTAGCTAAGCTCTAAGCACCCCACATCATCTGCATTAGCTACTTTCATGGCCACTGGAACAAATTATTCTCATCTATACATTCCTCTGGGAAAAGTCTTTACATGCTTGGGATGGACATTTTCCTCACTCATGCATGGGTTTGAGGTCTATTAGTTAGCTTCCATCTTGTTTAGCCTGTCTGCTGAGAAGGTTTATTATGGTATGGCTTATATTTTTATCCCTAGTACTTAGCACAGTGCCTGGCATATAATAAATGTTTAATAAATGCTCTATCTTTCTATCTCTCTACTCATTCTTTCTTCATCTATCATCTCTCTTTACACTCTCTTCATTCATCTGTCATCTGTCTCTTTTTTATCCACCCATCCATGTATCTAGCACCTACCTCCTTACCTACCTACTTATCTATCTCCATCCCTATCTCTATCTATCTATCTATCTATCTATCTATCTATCTATCTATCTATCTATTTATCTATCTATCTATCTACCTACCTACCTACCTACCTACCTACCTACCTACCTACCTATGTATGAATTGTAAAGGTTAAAATTAATGGTTGGATGATGATTATATGAAATTATGTGGTCGCCAGTATTTGTTATATTTTGAGTCAGAAATTTATTTACAAATAAAGAGGAAACAATAAAGAAGATAAATGTGAGGGGAATAGAGAAGTTATCTATCCTATCACCCTAAATGTTTGCTCTGGGTCTGCTTAATCCAGGCAGAGATTAATTAGCTCTCAACCAGGAAGGCTGGTAGTGAGTAACCATGTGGCCTCCTCCAAGATGGAAGCAGGTCTCTCCAGAAGCTAGGAAGGGGGTCAGCCTTTTACTGACCCAATGAAATAATCCAAGAGTCAGAGCTCCTTCAGGGCTTGTTTTTTATGGTGACTTCTTGTCCCTTCCTCTCTTCACAGGGGCCAATCACAGTTTCCAAATTGTCTAGCACTTCCCAGGGGCAGTGTCTGTAAGATCAACTTCTCGCCTTCTGAAGGTTAAGTTCTCATTAAAAAGGTTCACAGATTTTGGCTGATTGAATTTCTAAGGGTGTGAATTCTCTAAGTACCTTGCTAGCTTCTCACTTAGTACTAAGTAGGGTGTTTAATCTTTTGTTGATTCAATTCAAAAGTAGACTAGGGAGGGGCAGCTGGGTAGCTCAGTGGAGTGAGAGTCAGGCCTAGAGACAGGAGGTCCTAGGTTCAAACCCAGCCTCAGCCACTTCCCAGCTGTGTGACCCTGGGCAAGTCACTTGACCCCCATTGCCCACTCTTACTAATCTTCTACCTATGAAGACAATACACCGAAGTACAAGGGTTAAAAAAAAAATAAAAATAAAAGTAGACTAGGGAGAGTTAATCCTGTCTTCAGTTTAGAGAGGTACTAAGTAGTAAGTTAGTATTAACTCAGGATAGACAATAGAGTAAAGAATTCTTTTTCACACTACATACCTATCTACCCTACCTACCTACCTATCTGACTGGCAGTCTCTGTCTGCCTGCTTGTCTGTCTATCTCACTGTCTATCTATGTATCTATGTAGCTATGTATCTGTCTGTCTGTCTATCTATCTGACTTTGTCTATCTAATCTCACCTTCTCTAGAAGCCCTATATCTGTTCTTTGGGGAGCTTCTCTGGAAACCTTTCTTTCTTCATTTGCACATATTTCACATACTTATTATACAAAAGGCATACATGGTTTCTTTTGTTAAAGTACTCTATGGGTAACCTCTTCTAGAAAGTCTCTCTTAGTTCCTCTTGATTGGAGGAGAGGGAATCTCCTCAGGTATTTTCATATATACATGCAAATATAAATATATACATACGTGCCCACTCTGGATAGAGAAGGTTATAAGGTGTCATAGTATAGTAAATGGAAAGCTGGTCTCAGTAAATGGAAAGATGGACTCTTAGTCAGGATGCCCTCATTTCAAATCTCCCTTCTGACACATACTAGCCATTACATCCTGAATAACTCACCTTACTTAGTTTCCCCAACTCTAAGATGATTAAATTTTAGAACAGTTGTTATTCTGCTCTGGTAGTGGAAATTTCTTTGCTGGGGGTTGGGCTTCTTATATTAATGACATTGTAGATAGCTTTTTTTGAAGTTCTTCTCTATTCTCTCAAATGGCTCAGTGGGAGTTGTTCACTACATGGCAAACATAATTTGACACCCCATCTTGCTCCTGTGTTAAAGCCATCTCTTAAGAAATTAGAATTTACTAACACTATTCCCCCTTATATGCAAGGCATTTGGGATACAAAGATAAAAAAGAAAATGTCCTTGTCCTCAAGAAGCTTATATTATGTTGGGAAAGATGTTATATTTTCACTAATAAATAGACACAAGAAATATGAGAAGGGAAAAAACTAATACCTAGAGGAGGGGATGGGGTTGTGTGATCCAGGGAGATTTCAGAAAGTAGGTGATACCTGAGCTGAAAATTGAAGGATGTTAAAAGATTCTAAGAAGGGGCAGCTATGTGACTCAATGGATAGAGAGCCAGGCCTAGAAATGGGAGGTCCTGGGTTAAAATCTGGCTCAGACACTTTGTAGCTATGTCACCCTGGGCAAGGCATTTAACCCCCACTGTCTAGCCCAGGGGTCAGCAACGTATGGCTCTCGAGCCAGATATGGCTCTTTTGAGGGCCAGATATGGCTCTTTCTGCAGGAGCCATGAAGTCCTTTTTTTTTCAGGCGCTGTTACAGGAGCGCACACTGTGAGCACTGTACGGCTCTCATGAAATTATATTTTAAAAAATGTGGCATTTATGGCTGTCAAGGCCAAAAAGGTTGCTGATCCCTGGTCGCCCTTACCATTCTTCTGCCTCAGACAGAAAGTAAAGATTAAAAAAAATATTCTAAGCCATGGATTTGAGGAGAGAAAAATACTGTTTTAGGCAAAAGGGATAGTTTGGGTAGATGCAGGGAAGCAAGAGATTGAATTCTTCAGGACTAGACAATTTAGAAAATAATTTGTAATTACATTTATTTATACCTCTGTTAAAAATCAGTCATTCTTGAGGCAGGTAGGTGGCTCAGTAGATAGAAAACCAGGCCTGGATAGGGGAGGTTTTGGATTCAAATCTGGCCTCCGACATTTCCCATCTGTGTGACCCTGGGCAAGTCACTTAACCCCAGTTGCCTAGCCTTCACTGCTATTCTGCCTTGGTATTGAAACTTAGTATTGATTCCAGGACAGAAGGAAAGGGTTAAAAAAAATCAGTCACTCTTTCAAGAGCTTTTTCCTAACAGTGAAGGCATGATTCTATCCTAACTAATCTTCTACCCAATGAAATATGTTCCCTCTTTGATTCTAATTTATGTGGATAAATTATTTAAATAGAACATTTATTTAATGTTTATTTTGTCCATTTGACTTTTGCATGTTAATCTATCAATTTTTCATATTTTTTATCACAAACCCACAGAAAGGAAGAGCAATTTGACTTGCATTAGATGAGATTTTAAAGACAGACACAACAAAAGTGCTATCCATCAGGAGTAGCTAGGTTTGTTTTAATATCTTGTTTGATTTGTTTTAATGTTTTAATGAATTATAAGGAAAGAATCCACACTTAGGATTGCAGACACATGCAGGAACTAGATAGCAGGAATAACCAGATATAATGTTGACTTTCTTGTGCTCTCTGCCACTTTCTATATTAATCTAACAAATTTCCAAGTTTCCAGAAGGTGGGAAGGTCAGGACCTTTGAGGTTTGGCATCTATGGGAAGAGTAGGGAGCATTACATCAAGAGTAGTTTGGTCTAGGGCAGCTGGGTAGCTCAGTGGATTGAGAGCCAGGCCTAGTGATGGGAGGTCCTAGGTTCAAATCCGGCCTCAGACACTTCCCAGCTGTGTGACCCTGGGCAAGTCACTTGACCCCCATTGCCTACCCTTACCACTCTTCCACCTATAAGTCAATACACAGAAGTTAAGGGTTTAAAAAAAAAATCTAAAAAAAAAAAAAAGAGTAGTTTGGTCTAGAAGTTGGGCTAGATAAAGAAAACAAAACAAATATCTAGGTTGTTAGTGAAAACAATCTTTTTGGAGAACCTTCTGAGGCTTCGACACTTTTAGGGAACTTTCTCAGCTCTGCACCTCTAGCTCAGGCCTGGGAGATCCATTTGCCAACCTTCTCCCTAATCACCAGTTTCACCTGTTTGTTCCTCAGGGTGTAGATGAAAGGGTTGAGCATTGGGGTCACCACAGTGATGAGGAGGGCCACCAATTTGTTCAGGTTCTCTCCCTCACTGCCCTTACCTGCCCTGACATACATAAAGATACAGCTTCCATAAAAGAGTGATACCACAATGATGTGGGAGGAGCAAGTGGAAAAGGCTTT
>NW_025395584.1:0-6671 GCF_016433145.1 Gracilinanus agilis | reverse complement strand
GTCTCCAACCCTTCTCAACTGCCCCTCACCCAAAGTTCTCCAGGGGGTTCCCCTGGAATTCTGGGTGAGGCTCTCCCTGTACCTATGCAGGGATTCCATGCTTTGCATCTGCACACAACAGTAAATTCCCCCTCTTCTAGTAGGAATTTCCACTGGAAATTCTGCAGGCTTAAGATATTGTAGCCTTAAGTACCCTGTCTATACTAACTTAAATGTCTTATTCCTAACCCCTTAACAGTCTTGCTATGTTATTGCTATACTATCTATACTATCTACCCCTATCTAAGGAGGGAAAAAGGAAAGTATGAACAAGGGGAAAAAACAGGTTTTGGAATAACATACAAGCATCATAATACATGCAACAAATTATCACAAAAAGAAATTCAAAACTGCAACAATTATAAGTTGCAAGCACTATACTTATAGCATGGAATGCAAACATCTTTGAAACACATCCAAAGCAAAAATGTAACAACCTACAGGTCTTCTAAAACTTGCTCCTAACTCATAACAAAAGAAATATGGTAAACTCTATATGCAAAATGTTATAGAACTAAGTTTCCATGTTAGTACCTTACTTAAGCTAAGTTAGTGGTATTAATAATCCTAAGTTCTAAATTGTTAGTATATTAATTTCATTTTGTTAGTCATTAATATATGTACACTATATACATATTCTTATAGACTATAGTGACTTTCCCTGAGTAACTCTATTTCAAAGATCCCTAAAGCTATATCTCTCCCTATGATGTTAGTAATTCTATTCTATGGATTAGTAAATATAATACAGGCTATCCACAATGCCTATTTACAGATGGAAGTTCCCTTGATGTCTACCAAATCAAAAAACAAACAATGTATCTTTTGGTATGTTAGAGATCCTAGGATACCCTTCCCTTATATATAATACATATGTACATATAATACACATATACAGAAGAGACTCTCATTTATCTACATGAGGTCTATATCAAAAATGAACAATCAGCTTGTGTTGTGTCCAATGAACTAAAGTGTGCCGATGTATGCACATACTTATCCTTACTGCAAGGAGCTTCTGGCCCACTGGAGAATCATAATTCCCCTTGTTAGCCATATATAATGTGGCATGCAACTACCATGTGATGTCTCATATGTACCATGTGTGTTTATAACATGATAGCTGCTCCACGAATTTCTTCCTTCCAGTCCTCTTCCTGCCTAGTACTTAATAAAGATTACAACACTCTTGTGATTGTCTATTCCTTGGTACCATCTCTGCTGTGAAGTTCTGCAGCTTCCAGCTTCTGTGTTCTTCGTTTCTTCCTCTGTACTGCATGCATACTTGTCTGCCGTCTTATCGTCTTGTCTGATGGTTGACTTGTCACCTTTTTAATCAGGAACATTAGTTGTTGTGATGAAAAAAATTTTTTTCAGTTTTTTTCTTTTTTTCTTGTTTTTTTCCTTTTAGAATTTCAAGCAGTTCATTCATTCTCATCATAACCGTCTGTTTGCTGTGGATCTGGCAGGGCATTCATTTCATTTTGCTCTATGTCAGGAGGTTTTTCATGATGTTCTTTAACAGGTTTTACATGAGTGATGTGGAACCACGGGTCTCTATTCTCAACTTTCACACAAGTTGGGCTAGTTAATAGCACCTGGAAAGGCCCGACCCATTTAGGGTCTAGAACAGATTTTTCTTGTAAAGTTCCTTATATAGACCATGTCTCCCGGTTCAAACTGATGTAAGCTAAAGTCTAAAGGAACTCTCTGGGTTAACAATCCAAGTTTGTGCAAGTCATCCAGTCTCTTCTTCAAAGCTTTTATGTATCTATATAGCTGACACTCAGCTCCAATGTGTAATAAGAGAGCTGACTTCTGGGATGAACTATGCCATGGAGCGTGCCCATACAGGAGTTCATACGGTGACAATCGTGTGTCACTACAGGGTTGACTTCTTAAATAAAAAAGAACAATGGGGAGTGCTTGTACCCATTTCAGATGGCTTTCAGAACACACTTTCCCAATGAGAGTTTTAATTCTCTTATTACAAATTTCAATTTGCCCTGAGGAAGAGGGGTGATAGACTGAATGTAAACTCCTCTTTATCCCCAAGGTCTTATAAATCTCATGCAAGATGTTCTGGGAAGAGTGTGATCCATGGTCCGAATCTATTCTAGCTGGTACAGAGAATCTCGGAACTATCTCTCTCAGAAGTGTCTTCACCACAAAAGCTGCGTTGTTTTTCTTTGCAGGGAACACTTCTGGCCATCGAGTCAACCTGTCTATGATGACTAGGGCATATTTGTATCCTTGACAATTGGGCATTGATATATAATCAATCTGCAAGCACTCAAACGGGGTATATGCCAATTGTCTGCCTCCTAGTCCCTTAATTCTGGTCACGCCCTGATTATATTGCAAGCAAACCTTGCATTTTTGGCATGTTCTAATTGCACAAGTGGATATACCAGGAGCCGTCCCGTGTCTTCGAATACTATTCACTAAGGATTGGGTTCCATAATGGTCTTTGGCATGCAATGCATTACATAGGATATTATACAAAGATCTTGGAAGAATGGGTTTGTCCTCACTAGAAAACCATACACCTCTCACTAATTTGGCCCCTAGATTTTCTATCCAGTGCTTCACTTCCCTCGGGGAGTATGCCTGTTTTGGATCTGCTTCTTCCACCAAGGAGAAGTTCAGCACAAGGACCGGGCCGAACCGGGCTCCAAATTTTGCGGTTACATCTGCCCTCCTGTTTCCTAATGAGACTTCATCCATACCCTTTTGATGTGACCTGCAATGCATCACTGCCACTTCCTTAGGTAACTGGACAGCTTTCAGGAGTTGGTTTATAAGGCTCCCATAGGCTATCTCCTTCCCACCAGCTGTTATATATCCCCGATATTTCCAAATTTGTCCTGTACAATGTACTACATTAAATGCATATTAACTATCGGTCCAAACGTTCAACCTTTGACCCTGGCCAATTTCTAAAGCTCTGGTGAGACTCAGGATTTCAGCCCCTTGAGCACTCATGGACTTAGGTAGAGCTGCATACCATAAAGTCTCATCTTGAGTTACTACAGGAGACTTTGGATAATGGGCCTGATATCCTCTGTGGCCTCTTTGCTCAACTTATACTTAGGGATTCTAGGTGGAGTACCCTCTTTCACCTCGATCTTAACTGGGGTGGCAGATTTCAAAATTCCCACATCGGTTGAATGCTTAGCCCAAACTTCCTCTGGGATATCTTCTGGTATTTCAAAGATACTCCCTATGTGTTGTTCCTCCTCATCACCCTCCACTTGCCCTAGGAATAGTAAGGAATGGTGCTTGAGTGACTGTTTGGGTAAGTGTAGGAATATCTGTCCTGACCTATCACACTGGATAGTGGCACCTAATTTACAAAGAACATCCCTCCCCAGGAGGTTGGATGGACAACAGGGTATCAACAAAAAAGAATGATCTAAAGTCATTGGGCCTATTTTCACCATCTTAGATCTTAACTTGGGCACCAACTCCATTTGCCCAGTGGCTCCTTTTACTCTCACAGACCCCATTAGTGCACAATTTTCTGGTGCTGATGTCAACAGAGACCGGGTTGCTCCAATATCAATAAGAGCAGGATAGATTTGATCTCCTATAGTCACCATAACCAAAGGTTCCCTGTCTTTAGCTGTCTGATCAACAGGTACCAAAGGTGTTTCTATCTCTATGTCTCTGAAATCCCATTGATCTTGTTCTAGGACTTCTGTCTGTGCTGGCTCAGGATTCTGTGAGTGTAATGATGGTAAGTGTCCTTCAACAATGGCTTGTTGGACTGCCTATGCCTGAATTGGCATCCCTGGACTGTTCATGGGCCTATCAGTGTCAAAATGTATCTCAGTTCTTCCAGACCATGAGTAAGGTAGAGTGTCCTTCTCTTCACTGAACATGCTTTGCTGGACTTTAGCAAAGTTAGATTCAGGAGAAGTATTCCTCTGCATTAAAGGAAATTCTACAGAATTGGGAATGTGTTTTTGGTTCATGTCTACATCCCAATCCTGTGAGTCTATGCTTTCTTCTTGTATTTGCTCCCTAGACTCCATATCAGTAACAGGAAACTCAACTGTAGATGTATTTTGCATAGGAAACAAAGTCAGTGTTGTAGATTCTTCCTTTGTCCCTATTGATGTCATTTTGTTCCTCTCTTGGCTACATTTATTAAACTGAATTCCTTTAAATGAATTAACTCAGAATTTACTCCAAAGGCAGCTCTCTTTGGAGTATCACAGGCTTGAAAGTGTGCTACATCTTCATGCACTTGACCCTGAAGTAGGCTTGGTACAAATTCTCTAGCTCCAGGATCTAGCTTTAAAATTCCTCTAGTATAGTAGCTACTAGAGTTTTCATTTTCCCTTCCAGCTTCCCTAGTTGGTGATAGAGAAGAGGTAGTGCCTGTGT
Organism: Gracilinanus agilis; assembly: GCF_016433145.1. Taxonomy (NCBI): domain Eukaryota; kingdom Metazoa; phylum Chordata; class Mammalia; order Didelphimorphia; family Didelphidae; genus Gracilinanus; species Gracilinanus agilis. The sequence goes on along the minus strand of NW_025395584.1, from coordinate 2,240 downwards.
CTGAGAATTCAACACTTTCCTTCTCAATGGTCTGTAGGAGCGCATCTCCTTTATTGACACTGTCCATTTCCAAGAGATCCCCATTAGAATACTTGTCTATATTCATTGCCCTCGCTGTTTGGCTTTGCTGTACATGTAAATGATCCACAGTCTTACTACAGAATGGTTCTGTCCCCCCATAGTGAGAATCAAGGAATACTACTTTCTTCAAGCTTTTATCAAGAACTTGTGCAGATGTGCCTGGTTTTCTGTCAGTGTACCCCATATCACTGTTTCCTTTCCCATAAATTCTCTCCTTAATTTCTATTATATCCTCCTCCATTTGCAATTCCTCCTCAGTCATATCTTTGTAACTTTGTGTTACCTCCTCCAACCCATAATTCATAATATCTTCTGCACCTATTTTGTTCTTCTCACATTCCTTTGCTACATCATTATCACTGCCTTTCTTTCTTTTTTTTTTTTTTTTTGCAACAACTGCTTTCTCTAAGGCTGCTTCCTCGGTTCATAATGTACGAGGTCTAGCACCTTGGGACAGGTATTCTTCCATTTTTGACAAGGTTGGAGACCTACTAAACTTGGCACAGGCATGATCACAACATCTAGCCTTTACCTTATCACTGTATCTACTATTATTGTCCCTGTTGTTATTATTGTTGGTGTTATTATTGTATCTGGAATTATAGTATGTTTTCCTCCGGTTGTTATTGTTATTATTCCTGTTTCCAAAGTTAATCTGAGACTTATATCTACAATCCCTTACCACGTGGCCAATTTTTGAACAAAGGAAACATCTCTTAATTTTGTTGTTAGCACTGCCACTAGATTGTCTAGGCCTGCTTTGGCTCCTCTGATTGGTGGACATCAGAGCCATATTTTTTTATTTCTTCTACCTCTCTGGACTTCTGAGCTTCCCTCAATTGCTTTTTAAGCTCAGCAATCTCTCGATCTTTTTCAGAGTTTCTAGATGTTTTAGAGTCACTATCCTTTGAGTCATGGACATAAGCTGCTGTCTTTCTCAATTCCTCAATGGGCATGGTCTCCCATTGTGGGCAATGCAGTCTAAAATAAGTCTGAATGTAATTTTGACTCCCTTTTACAAATTGCCTCCTGATATGCTGAAAGTTGTCTTCAGCAGTCATGTCCCTGAACCCTAGAATAGTCTCTCCAGCTTCCAGCAGTCTGTCTAGGTATAAGCTTGGATGTTCCACCTCCCCTGCTTTAACTTTTCAAATGAGCCCCATGCATTTGATCATTTGGCATGGAGTCTCATCACCTCTGCCAAGTCCTCCTTGCATCTCCTAAGATATGTCATGTTTGCATGAGATGACAGCTCTAGATCTTGATGTTGCTCAGGCCATGATGCTAGGTTGGGGTTGTTCCTTGTCTCTGCAAGAAATTTAGCTTTTTCACTTGGGGTAAATAGTTCTGTTAATAAGAGTTCCACATCTTCAAAATTAGGATTATAGAGCCTGACTGCCCGTTTGAATTCTTTTATCGCCTTATGTGGATTTTCGAAGAACTAGGGGAACCTCCTTTTTAAAATCTCTAAATCCCCTCCAGTAAATGGTTTGTAGCCTTTAACATGTATAATTCCAGCATCCGGTTGTACTATTGTTCTGTCTGTAATAGGAAGTATTGTTACAGGAGTTGCCTCTGCCCCTGCAACTTCTTGCTTTTCTGGGTTGTCCTTTTTAATCTCTTGTTGTTTTTCACCCCCTTTCTTTGTTGTGACCATGCTTTCTATGATTTCCAGCTGCATAATTGTCCTAGCATCAAGTTCTTTCCCTTCCCTTATTTATTTGTTAATTTCTATTAGTGTTTTCATATACTCCAACATCTTTTCCATAGCCGGGTCAGTAACTTTAGTGTTTCCAAAAGTAAAAGCCAGTATCTGTCTTAAAATCATTAGGGCTCCATATCCAGTGGCAGTCATGGCTATGCCTGTTGGTACATAAGCCAATGCCTCTCCAACTGTAATTGTTAGCCATAGATAAGTGTCATAAAATTCTATTATTGATCTAAAAAATTGGGGAACAGTGACAAACCAAAATGTAGCACAGGTTTGCCAAATCCCATAAATTAAAACAGCAGAGCACCCCAAGGTAACAATTGCTCTCTTTAACATGTCAGCCATCTTATCTCTTCTCCACTAGGTCCTATAGTACAAATCCTAGGCTGGCTGGCCAAAACTGTTATGATGATAATAACAGATAGTTTGGAGAAGCAGATAAATGTGT
>NW_025395583.1:2703-9876 GCF_016433145.1 Gracilinanus agilis | reverse complement strand
TAGATAGATAGATAGATAGATAGATAGATAGATAGATAGATAGATAGGAAGAGAGATAGAGAGAGAGAGATAGATGGATAGATGGATAGATAGATAGATAGATAGATAGATAGATAGATAGATAGATAGATAGATAGAAAGAGAGATAGAGAGATAAATAGAGAGATAGATGGATAGATAGATAGATAGATAGATAGATAGATAGATAGATAGATAATAGAGATAGATAGATAGATAGATAGATAGATAGATAGATAGATAGATAGATAGATAGATGATAGACAGGAAGAGAGATAGATAGATAAATAGACAGAGAGATAGATGGATAAATAGATAGATAATAGAGATAGATAGATAGATAGATAGATAGATAGATAGATAGATAGATAGGAAGAGAGATAGAGAGATAAATAGAGAGATAGATGGATAGATGGATAGATAGATAGATAGATAGATAGATAGATAGATAGATAGATAGATAGATAGATAGATAGCCAGAGAGACACAGATACATAGATATAGATAGATAGACATACAGAGAAATACATAGATATAGATGGATAGATGATAGACAGATAGATAGACATGAAAATAGGTGAATAGAGAGCTAGGTAGTTAGATATATAGAAAGGTAGATAGAAAGAGATAGATATAGATATGTGTGTGTGTGTGTGTATGTTATTTTTTTCTCCCATTAGATTATAAGCTCCTTGAGGGTCAGAGCTTTGATTTTTTAATCTCCAGTGCTTGGCACATAGTCATTCCTTAATAAATGATTACTGATTGACTCATAGATCTGGAAGGCAAGGACCCAGCCAAGGAAACCACTCACCATCAGAAGTCTGGTTGTCCCACTGCTGTGTTTGGGATCTACTTCTTCCTCATGAACTAAAGGGCCAAAAGACCGAAAGGTTAAGACAAGGGATGTAGAAACTCTCTTAGGTATATGCTGCCAGCTCATCACTGATGTCATCGGCACCTATGCTGGAACCAGCTCAGTCTCTCCTGAAACCACAGCTCAGTTCAAAAAGAAACCTTGAAGGAGACTAGAAAGGATCGTAGAGGTCACTGAATGCAAAAAGTCTGTTTTTACATTTAAGAACGTTGAGACCCAGAAAGATAAAATTGCTTGACTGAGATCACACAGGTAATGAGTGGCAGAATCTGAATTCAAACTCAGATCCTCTGACTCCCTCTTTCCCCTTCTCAAATTTAAAAAAAAAAAAAATACAGCTTCTTTTCTCCTGTACCAAATTAGCTTCTCTACCAGTTTGATATGAAATTACAATGAAGACAAAGCAAATGATAAGAATCCTATTCACATCCTCCAGGTTCCCCAAATCTCTAGGGCATCTCTCTCTGGTTTTTTTTTCTATTTTCTATTTCCCCTTTCCTGATCTTTGAAATCATCCTTTGTGGCATGGAACTCATCTTTTCACCCCTCTTCAGATCCCAAGTACCTCTCTCTCTCTTCCTTTCTGTCTCTCTGGCTATCTCTCTGTCTCTCCTCTCTCTGTCTCTCTCTTCTCTCTATCTGTCTCTCTGTCTCTGTCTCTTTGTCTCTGTCTCTTTGTTTCTCTGTCTCTGTGTCTCTCTTTCTGTCTCTCTGTTTCTGTCTGTCTCTCTGTCTCTCTTTTTCTCTCTCTCTCTGACTCTATCTCTCTCTCTTTCTCTCTGTCTCTCTCTGTCTCTCTCTCTGTCTCTCTCTTTCTCTCTGTCTCTCTCTGTCTCTTTCTCTATGTCTCTCTCTGAGTCTCGCTCTCCTCTCTTTCTCCCCACCATTATTCTTCAGAGCCTTAGTCACCATCTTTCATTTACTGAAGTAGCCAGGGAATATTATGGGTCATTTTGTCACCATGGCAACCACAAATGGCTTGTGGGTTGGGGAGAGGGCCATTAGGCCGGGTCAGGTCTGCCAATGGCCAATCATAGGGGCAGCAAATCAATGGGGCCTTTTATATGGACTGTGCGAGGAGGAGCAGGGCTGGGAGGCATCATTTCCGTACTGCTGGGAAGTCCTCCAGGCCTGGGGTTTAATGCGGCATCCTCTGACAGCCAAGCTCGATGGAAAACTAATGAGGCAGCATGATCTATGGGTCTTTTTAAATCTCATAACTGGCCTCCTTTAGAGAATAAAAATAGGGAAGAAAAGAGTTTAATGTTTGCCGACGCAGCTCCTCGGTTCCCATTGGCGAAGGCTGGCAGGATCCCGGGTTGCTAGCTGCCTGTCTGGTGGGCAAAGATTAGGTCCCCTCCCCTTCCCCCACCTGGTTTCCCCTCATTTCTATGCCCTGAGGATGTCGGAGGCCTTTTTCCCAGGGAGGCTGGAGATCCAGGGTCTCTGGAGGCTCATGGGTACTCTGACTAAAAACAGCTGTCCACAGTCACTGCCTGAGCAGGGTTTCCTTTCAAGGAGATGACTGGCCATTGCTGGCCCGTAAAAAGTCAATTAAGTTCATTAATATAGAGCTGGAAGGGCACCTCAGGAGGATACTGAGGCCCAGTAATGCTAAATCACTTGCCCAAGAAGGCAAAGTTGTTCTCATTCAGTCAGCGTGACCTCAGTTGGGAGTTTTCTTGGCAGAAAGACCGGAGTGGTTTGCCGTTTCCTTCTCCAGCTCATTTGACAGAGGAGGAAACTGCAGCAAACAGGGTTCAGTGACTTGCCCAGGGTCACACAGGTAGGAAGTGTCTGAGGCCAGATTTGAACTCAGGAAGATGAGTCTTCCTGACTCCAAGTCCAGTGTGCTATCCACTCTACCTAAGGCAGATAACACCTAACCTAACTAATCTAGAAAAAATACTTTGCAAATTATAAATGCTAGTTATTATGATTATCATGAGTATGTTGTGGCCCTCAGGACCCAAAGCAATGATTTCCAGCACTGAAGTTTCCACAGTACCACCCTGAGGGCCGTGTCCTTTCTAGAAGGGTAATATTGATGAGAATACCGTGTCCAAAGCAAGAGGTGAAAGAGGGTGAGAAGGAAAATGGCTGGATGGAATTTAAAGGTGAAATGTAAGGCCATGACAGATAGAGTGCCAGGAGAACCTGGGTTCAAATCTGACCTCAGATACTTCCTAACTGGGTGACCTTGGGCAAGTCACTTAACCCTGTTTGCCTCAGTCTCCTCATCTGTCAAATGAGCTGGAGAAAGAAATGGCAAACCACTGAGGTATCTCTGCCAAGAAGACTCCAGATGGGGCCACACAGAGTCCAACACAACAGAAACTAATGAACAACAGCAACGTAATACAATGTGTGTGCAGAGAGAGTATACATTGTATATTGAACACATAGACATATATAGTATACATCCACATTTTATACATTGTATGTATGTTGTTGTTCATTGGATTCAGTTTGGCAGATTCTTTGTGATCCCATTAAGGGTTTTCCTGGCAAAGATACTGAAGTGGTTTGCCATTTCTTCCTCCAGCTAATTTGACAGATGAGGAAACTGAGGCAAACTTGTTAAAGTGACTTGCCCAGGGTCTCCCAGCTAGTAAGTGTCTGAGGCCAGATTTGAACTCAGAAGATGAGTCTTCCTGCCTCTGGTACTCTATCTGCTTCACCACCATGTGTGTATGTATATATACACGCATGTATATGCATGAGTGTCCCCCTTTAGCTACAAATCCAGTCCTTCCTGCTGCTCCTTCCAAGTCATGATCTTAGAGGGCTCTTTCATTCAGGCACCACTTTGGATGCCCATCGGCAATGCCCTGCGCAGTGGCGATGTCTTGTCCTCTCCCTCCCTGCCCCTGTGGACTCAGAGCAGACCTCCTCCTTTCTGTCCAGTCCCCTCCCAGCAATCATAGTCTTCACCACTTGCTTTTCAGGAAGGGATATGCTCACCTCAAAGACAGAAGAGGGCGCTGTGTCCCCTCGAATTCATCTCTCTTCCTTCATCAATCCCAGACCACCCAAAGGCAGCCACTACTGGGATGCTGAGGCTGATTGCCTGGCTTTAAAAGGAACTGCTTCCTGCTCCCTCCCTGCAGCGGTCAGTTAGTTGGTCACCTAGCATTTAGTAAGCACCTACTATGTGCCAGGCACTCTGTTGGCTTAGAGGTCTGACCGTAGCCCCTAGAGAGAATCATGGCATTTAGTGTCAGAAGATCTACCCCATCCCACTTCCTTTATCTTCAAGTGGCCCAGAGAGGTTCAGCAATTTGCCCAAGGTCACAAAGAAAGTGCATAAGAAACAGAGGCAGGATGGGAGTGGGGTGGCATATGATGGGGAGAAGGGAGGTCTTCAGATTCCATATCCAGAAGCCTTCCCCCAGACCACATTCAGAATGGAGCAAGGAGAGCTTTGCCCTAGAGAGGTGACATGGGGCAGGGAAGGTCCAAGATTCTTCCCAACTTCAGAACCCTAACATGGGGTGGGGGTGGGAGTGAGTGCTCACTTCCCCTGGAACTAAAGAAGGGTGACTCTCCCCTGTCAGTGCCCCAGAGAGAGGAATTCCACTCATTGCACAGTGAGGGATCCCCCAAATAAAATATGCCACTGAGGTTCCCCTCCTGGACACCCCTTCCCCTCCAATACAACTGCAACCCCCTCCCATCACCCTCATGCATTGTCTGGGGATATGTTCAGCATCTAGTAGATGGGATTCACCTTGATAGTACCCCTGAGTCACCAGGAAGTATCCCAGGGTCTCTGTCTCCCAGCTCTGTACCAGAATTTGCCTTTGGGTGGGATGCAAGCTTCCCTAGAGATGACTCTGCTCTTTCAATGTGCCAAAGGAGAAGATTCCTTCTCCTTGAGCCTCAGAAATGGCTCCCTTTTCCTTGCACCTCTCCCCTCTACTCTCTGTCCCCTTGCTCCTTCCCCTTCTCCCAATCTTTCTGGCTCATCTCTTATTGCTCTCCAGCAGTAGCTAGGGAGGAGACATCAGGCAGTCTCACCCCCAAGGAAAGAAGGGAGAAAACGGAATGTGGGATTTACCCAGAACTCCCCAAAGGAACATATAACACTCCAGATAATTATTCCAAACTAAGGATGGGTACAGAAGCACAGCACATGGGATGGCTGGTGTGCCCTGGGACCAAGACAAAGAGAGGAAAGCTCTTGGACCACAGAGAGAAAGCTGCTGGTTAGCCAGAAGAAGCGAGGCCCTATTTGGGGGTTTTACTGCCACATCCTTAGCAGAAATATCTTAAAATCTCAAAAGATATTCAGTCCAGCCCCTTCATTCTTCTGATAAAAAAGAAAAGGTGCCAGGCCTACAGGAGGTCCGGGATTCAAATTTGGATTTAGACACTTCCTACCTATATGACCCTGGACAAGTCACTTAACCCCCAAGTCAATTAAGCCCTTATATTTAGTATATTTAGTATCGATTTGAAGACAGAAGGTAAGGATTTTTTTTTAAAAAAAAGAAGAAAAGGAGGGAGTTGTCTAAACTTCAGATACTAAAGAGACTGGTGTGGATATTTAAAGGGTGTCAATCAACTTAGATTCAGAAAGCTGGCATAGAAAAAGGAAAGACAAGTATAGATTGGACCAGTTTGTTTCGCAGGTCCAGGCTTCTATGCTGCTCTGAGCCCTTACCTGAACAGAAATCCCCTCCATAACATCTCTGGCAAACAGTCATCCAGTCACTGATGGAACACTTCCCAAGATGAGGAACTTAGGACATTTCTAATCTTTAAGGATTTTTTTTCCTTTTCTTGATCTGACATCAGCTTCCTGGTATCTTCTACCCATTGCTTGTAGTTTTGTCCCCCCTCCTCCAGGAACCAAGCAAACAAAATCATAACCTAATACGCCTTAAAGTTGGAAAGATCTGGGTTCAAATTGCACCCCAGCCTCTAACTGCCTACAAGATCTTAGACAAAGCATACCTTGTAAAGTGTCCCTTCTCTGTGCGTAATTCCTCATTTGTGAAGTGAGTCTTAGATTGAAGATCTCTCCAGTCCCCTCCAATTTTACCTACACTCTTAAAAGCAATCTAAATAAATCCTTGATGCGAGTTATCATGCCTCTTCTCTCCCTTCAGAAAAAGGTAAAAAGTCAGAATAATAAGGACTCGGGTATCCATACTGGATAGAGCTAGAGGACCATGTCTTAGATTCCAAGTTGTCTCCTGTCCCTGGAGTTGGAGATTTCTTCCCTTGAGCCCTTGGGGGCTCTCTAAGTGCTGCTCCTAAACTAAAGAGCTGAGGCAAAGGACAAAGAATGAGATCCTCAAGCCCTCTGTCCTCACATAGGAGAAGTCAGTCTCAGCAGAGCACTAACCTCGCCCTGTCTGCCCCAGAAAGAGGCCTGGGATATGGCTGCCACCAGTCCTCACTCTGGTTGTCTACATAGAACTTGATTTCCCAAGCCAGGAAAATTGGAGCTGCCCTGACTAACTGCAGCTCTCTTCCAAATTCTACCCCTTCCCCTGATAGAGAAAAGTGTCATAGTTCTATAGAGATGTGAGTGGTGATGATGATGGCGAGCCCTGGTCGCCAGTTTCCCCATCTAGATTCTGCCTGATGATTACATAGTCCTTGGAGAGCCCAGACCAAGGCAGAGGAGCAGGAAAGGAGCATCCTGCCCAATGCAAGCACAGAGGGAGGCCAGAGCTGGGAGGTCCTGGCCAGGAGGCTGTCCCTACAGAGCCCTGGTCTAATGGGGGTGCTCTGGGCTCCCTGTTAAATGCCTGAATTCCAGTGTTTATTAGGGCAAGGCAGAGGCCATCCCCAGGCAGTAATGAAGAGGGAATTAAGGCCTCCGGCTCAGTCTAATTCTGTCTCTAGGCAACCCAAGTTACTGCCAACCCTGCCCTGAGAGATTCATTAGAGGAGGGCCAAGGCTGAACTGCAGCCAGGATGGCTTGGGTCAATTAGAGGACCATGTAGCTAGTTCCACGCTTCCCACCTGGCCACCCTCTGAGAGGTTGCAATTAGGTGGAAACTGGGTCTTGTAGGGTCCCTCATTTCCTAATGCTGGCAGAGGGGCTGAGATAACCCTGTTGTCTCTGACTTCAAGTCCTATACCAAGTCCTGATACCAAAAATGGCCAAGTACTCACCACCCTCACTTCCTTTAACTCCTTCCTCATCCCTTTTCTTCCCCTTTCCACTTTTCTTCCCTTCCTTCCTTCCTTCCTTCCTTCTTTCCTTCCTTCCTTCCTTCCTTCCTTCCTTCCTTCCTTCCTTCCTTCCTTCCTTCCTTTC
>NW_025395583.1:0-2661 GCF_016433145.1 Gracilinanus agilis | reverse complement strand
TCCCATCCCTTTCCTTCCTTCCTTCCTTCCTTCCTTCCTTCCTTCCTTCCTTCCTTCCTTCCTTCCTTCCTTCCTTCCTTCCTTCCTTCCTTTCCTTCCCATCATTCCTTAAAACTCTCTATCTGCCATACTCCCCCTAATTTCCCCTCAATTATTTCCCATTGGCTTACCTTCCCCTCTCTCTCTTTTCCTTCCTTTTATTCCCTTCTCCTCCTTTTCCTCTCCTCATCTGCATCCCTTTCCTCTCCCTACTATTCCTTTCATCACTTCCTCTAGCTCCCTTCTTTCTCCTCCATATCCTCTATGAACCATTTCTTTTTCCTATTAAAAAAACCCTTAAATGTTCTGTCTTAGTAACAACTCTAAGACAGAAGGGCAAGGGCTAGGCAAACAGGGTTAAGGGATTTGTCCAGCTTCACATTGCTAGGAAGTGTCTGAATTTAGATTTGAACCCAGGACCTCCTGGCTTCAAGCCTGCCACTCTATCTACTAAGCCACCAAGCTGCCCATTTCATCTTTCCTTGGGGATATGTTCAGCACACAGTGGATGGGATTCACCTTGAGGTACCCTTGGGTCACCAGGACTATCCCAGGGTCTCTGTCCCCCAGCTCTGCACCTGAATTTGGCCTTTGGGTGGGATGCAGGATTCCCTAGAGATGACTCTGCTCTTTCAATGTGCCAAAGGAGAAATTCCCTCTCCTTGAGGCTCAGAGATGGCTCCCTTTTCCTTGCACCTCTCCCTTTACTCTCTGTCCCCTTGCTCCTTCTCTTTCCCCCATCTTTCTGGCTCTCTCACTGCTCTCCAGAAGTAGCTAGGGAGGGACCCCATGATGTCCTTTGCATCTCTTCTCATCTCCCTTCTAGTTCTGGTTCCTACTCTCCCCCCCCCCCTCCTCCTTTGCAATCTCCTTAGCCTCACCATCTTTCTTCCATCTTCCAACACTATATCCTTTATATAGCTTCCATTTCCTCATCCCAGCATTCCCTAGACCTTTTTCTTCTGTCTCCTCATCTCCTTCACCTACTCAGTCTTGGAGAGACAGACCGAGGTCCTCGGGGCCACATCTGCCCAGGAGTCTGGTCTGGAACACACAGGGACAAAATCCAATAAATAACTTCCCCTTCCCATGCCAAATGAGGGCTTCTCTCCAAATGAATCAGAATCAAACCTTCCTTCATAGAGCCCTGGCTCCCTCAAACCTGGAGCCCCTCTCCCTGCCCCCTCTCCCTCTCATTTGCCTGAGTTCTAACATCCTGATACACCAGAAATAAGAAGGGGACAGTTGGGTGATCCAAGATAAACTCTGCAGTTCCCATGACAACAGAAGACTTCATGCAGCGGGCCAAATAGGAACCTGCATTGGTAGCTGGTCAGAGACAATATCAGTAATTTTATTGCTCATCCTTGGGATGAAGGAAGGAGGGAAAGGTGGGGTCAGGAAGACCTGAATTCAGATCTAGCCTCAGACATTTCCTACCATGTGACCCTGGGCAAGTAGCTATTGCCGATCCCTTGCCACTTTTCTGTCTTAGAATTGATACTAAGATGGAAGGTAAGGGTTTAAAAAAGAAAAGGAGGTCCAAGGAAAGAAGGGACTTGTCCAAGATCACACAGGAGGTAGGCATACTCCACTATCCTCCCTGCTCCTCTACCTGCCCAGCCCAGTCAGGAGTCCTTCAAAACTTGTCCCATGTCCCTGGTCCAATTCAACAGAGACCCATCAAGTATGTACTTTGTCTCAGGTGGTATGCCCCAAGAAATAGAGAATTGGTTTCATCTTCTGACACCTACTGGCCTTGTGACCCTGGGCAAGCCACTTAATCTCAGTGCCCTGGGTCACTCTCTAAGACTATAAACTTTTTAGGGCCTAGCCCTTACCACTCTTCTGCCTTGGAACCAATGCACAGTATTGATTGCGAGACGGAAGATAAGGGTTTTAAAGAAAGAAAGAGAGAAAAGACTGTTGATTGATCACAGTTAATAATTCTTAACTGATGGAGAAAGTTTCCTTTCCAGGACTTCCCAGCACCAATGATGTAACACAGGACCTGAACATACCAAGGCAAAAATGATAATATTCCTTGTCTTCAAGGAACTTGTATTAGAAGACCTCAGGAAAAGGGAAAAGAAAATATGTAGTACAGTACCAGTGCCAGAAGATCTGAATTCAAATTCTACTTTTGATGCTTACCTCCTGTGTGGCTTTCGACAAGTCTCTGGGCCTTAGATTCCTCCTTTATAAAATGGGGAGATTGGACTAGAATCCTCTGAGTCCCTTTTAGATCTATGATCCAATCACTAGTTATTTACTGTCTCTGAGCCTTAGTTTCCCCATCTGTAAAATGAAGAGCTTGGACTAGATGGTCTCTGAAATGTCTTCTAGCTGTTTCTTTGATCTTCTCACCTTAAACAGAAGGCCTCAGACTCTTACTAGCTGTGTGATCCTGGGCAAGTCACTTAAAATCAGAAATTTCCTTTTGATCTGGAAGATCAGTTTCCTCATCTGTAAAATGATATGGAGAAGGAAATGGCAAACCATTCCAGTATCTCTGCCAAGAAAACCCCAAATGGGATCATGAAGAGTTGATATGATCAACAGAAGATATCACACACACACACACACACACACACACACACACACACACACACACACACACAC
>NW_025395582.1:0-12466 GCF_016433145.1 Gracilinanus agilis | reverse complement strand
ATAGAATATTAGCAAAGAGACTCCAGCATGTAATTAAGAAGATCATCTACCATGATCAGGTGGGATTCATACCAGGAATGCAAAGATGGTTCAACATTAGGAAAACCATTCACATAATTGACCATATCAACAGTCTAACAAACAAAAACCATATGATTATCTCAATAGATGCTGAAAAAGCCTTTGACAAAAGACAGCATCCATTCCTATTGAAAACACTGGAACGTATAGGAAAAGATGGACCTTTAAGTATGACTTTTAAACTTGAGTTTATGGAATTATGCCTGATATTTCGTTTTGAAGGATTAGTATACAATACCTAACAGCTCTGACAACATTGCATACTCCAAAGCTTTAGACTATTGAAATCTGTCTTTGGTGATTACATCTTATTGAAATATAACTGATATTTGAATCTGATTCCAGGAAAATTACAAAGGGACTATTAACAAGCCACAGATCACTGCTGATAAGTTGTTGATAAGGGATGTCAACTATTCCTGTAGGAGTGATAAACATCAATGCCAAAGTGGGGAGATCCCTCTCAAGGGAGAATTGGAAGAGTGATTCTTCAGCAAAGTTCTAGAGAAGATGCTGTGAAGTCCATCATGATTTAAGACAGACTAAAAAGGTGACAGCAATAAAAGATGTCCCCAGAAATCAGACACTACATTATAAAACTCTAAATGAGGCATTGGATATAATGAATGGAACTGGATGGGTGGAGAGTCCCATCCACTTCTTTCCTTCCCATGTACCAATATTTGATCTTGATTATAAAATCCTTGTGCCAACAAAAGGGGGAATGCCCCACACTGGATCCTTGTCAATGCATCTATCAATAATTTTTACTATGTTAAATACCCAAATGTAGTTAGATCCTCCATGAAAACTATATCTTTGTGCCCTCATGCACTCCGATGAGACAATCATGAAATGTATAGGTATTTTACATGGAATGATTCCCTGAGAGATATACATGTCTCCCAAGGAATCAGAGAGAGAATTCATACTTTTTTCATTAATTCTCTTGATATTCTAGGTCTTTTGTTGCTAGAATTAATGAAAAATAGAATTGTGAGAATTGAACACCAGTTCACACTCCTTTTCTTAAAACTCTAACATTAGTCTTGGAGTATTTCTCTAGTGAATTGTGTTTCTGTTCAGTCCCTTTGATTGGTTTAAAAATAAGGCCTGATGGTTATCTGGTTAATGGGGTTGCCTGCATAGTATGGGAGTATGCCAGAAGCCTCCTGGCTCCATGATATGCCTGAAAATGCTTGCCTCTTGTCCCACATGACTTCTTGTATCTGGAAAACCAGCTTCTGGCCTGGACTGAAGTCATCTGTCCAATCAGGGTGACCCGGAAAAAAAATTGTGCCAAGATGGTATAAATTATAGATTATGTAATCTCAAGTCTCTTTTCTGGGACTAGAAAGTTCAGGTTGGTTAGGCAACTGGACATGGGATAGACTCACATTTCACTATTTAATAAATAATTATAAAATAAGATATAGTTTCTAGAGAATTTTAATTATAGAAAAGGATAGATTTAAAAAAATTGAAAGAAAGAAAATCATTGAACTAATATATAAGATGAAAAGTTGGTTTTATGAAAAAAATCAAAAATCAATAAAATCAATAAACAATTGATCAATTTGATTAAGAAGATGAAAATCAAATTATCAGTACTAAAAAGGAAAAGGATATGAGTATAACTAATGAAGAGGAAATCAAAGCAATAATTAAGAGTTATTATATACAATTATATAACAATAAATCTAATTACCCAGCTGAAATAGATAAATATTTAAAGAAATAAAAATTATCCAGACTAATAAAAGAGGAATAGAATACTTAAACCATCTCATTTCAGAAAAACAAATAGATCAGTGAATCAGTGAATTGACTAAGAAAAAAGTCCCAAGACCTGATAGATTCACAAGTGAAATCTACCAAACACTGAAAGAACAACTAATTCTAATACTCTAGAAATGATTCACAAAAATAATTGAGGAAGGAACCCTACCAAATTCTTTTTATGAAACAAATATAGTATTGATCTTTAAACAAGGAAGAAAAAAACAGAAAAGATAACTACAGATATATATTTATAATGCATATTGAAGAACAGAATTTGCACAGGGTAGCCATGAAAGCAGGTGAACAGTGACAGAGACCAAAGGTCATTTAGAATCAGGAGTCAAGGGCACTTGGGAATTACTAACAGCCCTGAAGAGGAGTCTGATCTTGATCTCTGAAGGAGCATCAGCTCTGAGAAAACCTTCTGGAAGACTGGATTTTCCCATAGTGGGGATCTCCCAAATCTCTAAAGAAATTTCAACAGCCCTGAACCATCTTTCTTTTTGAACTGAGAGGAAACCTGCGCAAAGTGATCAGCAGCCAGTTATCTCGAGGGAGAAACCCTGAGAGGGGCTGGGACAGCCTGCAACTTGATCTCTCCTGTTACTGCCTGTCTAAAAACTTCAAATCTTTCTTTTTGATAACTTAGGAGAGCAGTGTCAGTTCCATCATTAGAGAGATAGGCAAACCTCGGCTTTTAACCATTGTCAGCTAGGGTTCCCTCTTTTTTACCCTCTCTCCCAACCTGAACCTTGTTATTCATTTTACTAAAATGAATTTATTAAAACGTCATTCAACTTTAAAGGAAAGCAGTCAGAACAATTAATAAGAGTACTGAAGGAGGATAAGGGTGGTGAAGGATTATTCTGAGAGAAAGCTCTTTAAGACCCAGTTTAAGCCATTGCTTTCTCTCTGGCAGGAGTTTGTAACAGAAGGGACATCAGGGCAGACTAGGTAACGCAAAGCCCTAGTCAAACGTTAATTCATTACTGCAATGGTGTTCCCTATCTGATCCAGACTTCTGTATCCTCTTGCCTCTAAGCTATTCTATCAGGGACAGAGGGGAGCCATTTGCTGTCCATCTAGAAAGGAGGGAAACCCCGATATGTCAGTTCACTCAAGCAACCTAACCAGTCATTTATTTCAACATCCTAGGGGTTTCTCTACCTTTTAACAATACTGATGCAAAAATATTAAAGGAAATAGTAGCAAGGATATTATGATATATCACGAGGATGATACTCTATGATCCACTGGGTTTCATGAATACATGTTCGATATTAGGAAAATTACGAACATAATTGAACAAATCAATAACAAAACACCAAAACCATATGATTATTTTAAGTGGTGCAGAAAAAACTTTTGACAAAATATAACACTCATACTTATTAAAAACTGTACAGAGTATTGGAATAAGTGGAACATTTCTCAAAATAACTAAAAGCATAAAAAAACTATATAAAATCATCAGCAAACATTATATATAATGGTACTAAGCTAGAAGCCTTCCCAGCAAGATCAAGATCAAGATTGAAGCAAAGATTTCCATTATCTTTACTGCTATTCAATACTGTGCTAGAAATGAAAGAAGAATAAATTGAAGAAATTTGAATAGGCAATGATGAAATAAAGTTCTTAAGATATTACATTTTGCAGATGATATGATGGTATATTTAGAGAATTCTAGTGCATCAACCAAAAAACTAATAAAAACAGTAACAATTTTAACAATGTTACAGGATATTTAAAATAAACCCACATAAATCATCAGCATTTCTCTTTACTATCAATGAAGCCCAGGAAAGAGAAATTCCATTTAAAATAACTGTGGAGAATATGAATTTCCTGGGGGGTCTACCTGTCAAGACAAGCCTAGGAATTGTAAGTTCACAACTACAAAACACTTTTCACAGAAATAAAGTCAGATCTAAATGACTGGAAAAATATTAAATACTCATCAGAAGGCTGTGGCAATATAATGTAAATTACAATTATACCTAAATTAATTTACTTATTCAGTGCCATAACATTAGCTCAGTTGGAGGATCAAAAGACATAGAATACCAAGGGAATAAAGTAGCAATCATTGAAACAATTCTAGTTGTTTCAACAACAAATCTTGTACTGGTTAAGAAATAGAGTTGAGGACCAATGGAATAATTTAGGTGCTCAAGATGCAATGGTAAATGACTGTAGTATCCTTGTGTTTGACAAACCCAAAGATCCAAGTTTTTGGAACAACTCACTATTTGACCATAGACCAACACTTCACACTCTATACCAAAGTAAAGTCAAAATAGATACATGATCAAACCCGGCCTCAGCCACTTCCCAGCTGTGTGACCCTGGGCAAGTCATTTGACCCCCATTGCTCACCCTTACCACTCTTCCACCTATGAGACAATGCACCGAAATTAAGGGTAAAAAAAAAGATACATGCTTCTTTAAACAGATTAGAGGAACATGGAAACAGATTAGAGGAACATGGAAAAGTTTACCTGTGAGACTTGGACAAGGGAAGAATTTAGAAAGATGACTGCATTAAAATAAAAGTTTCTGTACAAAATAATGCAAATTTGATAAAATGCCAAACAACAAACAGGGAAAAAAATTTATAGCAAGTATTTCTGTCAAAGGAATAATTTAGAGAGAACTGAGTCAAGTCTGTAAAAATACAAAATATTTTCCAGTTGTCAAATTGTCAAAAGAATATGAACAAATAATTCTCAGATGAAATTAAGCCTATCTTTAGTTATATTTTCCAAGTCACTATTGATTACAAAAATGTAAATTAAAACAACTCTGAGGTTCTACCTCACACCTATCAGACTGGTTAACATGATGAAAAAAGAAAATGATAAATTTTTAGAGGGAATGTGGAAAAATTGGGAACCTAATACACTGTTGGTGAAGCTGTGAAGTAATACAACCATTCTGAAGAACAATATGGAACCTTCCCCAAGGGCTATAAAACTATACCATTTTTGTCAGCAATATCAGGTGGGGAAAAGAACCTAAATACTATTTATAGCTGTTCTTTTTTGTGATGGTGAAGAACTAGAAACTGAAGGAATAACTATCAATTTAGGAATGGCTTAAAAAGTTGTTATATATGATTGTAATGGAATACATATACCATAAGAAATGATAAACAAGATGATCACAAAAACAATCTGGAAAGACTCATATGACGTGTAAAGGGAAATTAGCATAACTAAGAGAATATTATACACAGTAACAACAATAATCTATGATTATCATTTGTGAATAACCTTATTACCAACAAAGCAAGGATCCAGGACAACTTCAAGGGACAACTCATAACAAAAAAGGATATCCATCACCAAAGACTGAACAGAGCAAGTCCAGAAGCAGATTTAAATGTGGCATTTCTCCATTTATTTCCTTCATTAATTTTTATCCAATGTAAATAATATGTGTATTGTTTCATAACATGATAAACATGGAAATATGTGTTATATGATAACATGTGTGCAACCTATATTATATTACCTGCCTTCCTAGGGAAAAGGAAGAGTGGAAGGGTGGGAGAAAAGATGGATTGCAAAATTTAAGAAAATAAATATCAAAAATTGTATCATCATGTAATCTGAAAAAATAAAATTTAAAAAAGAATCGAGTGAAAAAGAAATTGTAATTCAAAAGGAAAAAAATGCATTGAACAAAGAAAAAGAATGAAATAAGTGCTAAGAAATAATCCAATTGAATTCTCTTATTAACATTTTCCTGTGTTCTGCCTTAAAAAAATCTGTTTCAAAGGAAAGAATGTTATCATCATTACATGTCAGCCACTAAAATATAATTATCTGGAAGGTTTGGAGGCTAGGAATTTTAGAACTGTCCTAGAAATAGCAATAGTATGATAGATTTTTTTAAAGTCAGGTCCTATTTCTCGTCTTCACTTTGCTGTATTTTTATGTACCTTTTTCTGTTCATATTATTCTTGTTTCATTTGTTAAAATTAAATACCAATGTAGCCTCTGGTTTGTCAGTCTGAGATTTGCAGATTTGCTAGAGTCATTACGAATGCCACAGGTATCTTTGGAAACCAAGAAGAATTACCAGAATTATCATTGCCATTTTGAAATTGGCATTAGCTTTTCTGGGAAGAATTATGAAGGGGATCAGTCTTGACTAAAGAACATGGAGATATTGCATGTACACTAACTGGATTTAGACTTTTGCGTTCTTTTTCCTACCTCTCACTTTTCCCAGCTCCTCCCACAGCATGCTATGCAGATTGTTGTTGTGGATGGCAAGGATGAGTGGCTTCAAAATAGGTCAGTGGAAGTAGATAATTGTGAAGTAGTCTTATGAGCCACTCACATACTAATTTTTTCACATCTTTCTTTTTCCCTCCTTCATCCATGAAGGGGGAGTAGCCCTGCATTAACTGTTAAAATATCCAATGTTAGGTCTCTCTTGCTTCCAGAATGAGCCTGATACTTCTACCCTTCAGAAGGAGTAGAATAATTTTAAAATCATCTAGCTTCACAGTCTAGAAAAAGAAAATGCCAAAACAGCAGTAGAGGGAAGGGCCAAATAGCATAAAAAGATGATAAAATGCTAAATGATAAGAAGGAAATGGGTAGTTGGGGGGAATAAAAGTCTAAAAGAACAGTTGGATAATGGTTAGGCCCCTATTGGGGAAAAATAGCAAGAAGATATATGTGGAAAGAGGAAAAGATGAATAGGGAAGCCAGAAAAAGACACAATAATAATTAATGGCTTTTATAGAGTGATTGAGAGTGAGTTGTAGCCCTCCATCTCTCAATAAGAGGGAAAGAAAGATAATGAATTTTAAAGTATACCTAAAAATACTGGAATAATAGAAAGAAAGTAGCAAATTAAAAGAAAAAAAAGAGTAAATAACAATGTTAATTAGAACTGAAAATAAGTTGAAAACAGAGTTATTCCAGATTAACAGAATAAAACAAATGTAAAAATTGGCAGTTAAGAACACATTATGAAAATTCTTCTAAACTGAAGAACCTTTAAAAAAGTAATAATCAGGCCTTTTCACTGGCTAACCCTCAATCTTGGAATTCTCTCTGTCTCTTAGATTCCTTCAAGTGTCAGCTAAAATCACACCTTCTGCAAGAAGCCTTTTTTAGTTTCTCTCTCTCTCTCAAACCTTTTATCTTCCATCTTAGAATTAATACTGTAGTAGATTCAAAAGAATCAACTTTTTGGTTAAGGTGGCAGCAGAGGAGAAGCAGCTGCTTAACCTCTCCTAAACCACACATATAGGACTCCTCAAGAAGACATAAAAACAAATAAAGACGAACAAAGGGACCCCACAACAGGGCGCAGCATTGAAGGTATGTGGGATCAGGGCATTTCCATGCTACAAAGGGGTAAAATAGCTCTCACTACAATGCAAGCTGAGCAACCCCTCCTCCCCCGCCCCACACCACCTACAGGGCCAAAGCCATTGCAAAAGAGTTAGAGCAAGTTTGGGACACAGATTAAGTCCTTGGCAGCTACCTGGGTTCACCAGGGCCTGCTCCTGAGAGCAGCAAGACTTAAGACCGAAAGAGGCTAAAGAACGTGCGGACTTTGAACACAGACCCTGAGCTCAGGCGCAAACGCAGATCCTGAGTGCAGGTGCGGACAAGGACCTTGGGTGGGGACACAGTGCAAAGGAAAGCATGACTGTGGAAGCAGCACCCTGAGACTGTTAAAGGAGCTTTGGGCAGAGGAACCAAGCAAGGAACCACCAGGAGGTTTGACCCTGAGAACAACTAGACCTGAGACATCAGGAGCCTAAAGAGCACAGATAGACCCTGGGTGTGAGGATAAACATGAGAGGGCACCGGGCTAAAAATGGCAAGCCATCCATAGGAACCCAAAAAGAGAAAGATGAACAAGAAGAAATCTGTAACACTGGACAACTTTTACATAGAGAAAATCCAGACAACAGAGCAAACAGCAGAGGAGAACAAACAATCATATCCAAATCTTCCCAAAATAATGAAAACTGATCACAAGCTCTTGAAGAGTTCAAATCTGAGATGATGAGAAAGATGGAAGAGATTTGGCAAGAGAAGTGGGAAATAGCTCAAAAGGAAATTAACAGGTTAGAAGACAGAAACTCCCAATTGGAGAAAGATGCCGAAAAATCAAACGAAATGGTAAGCAAATTGGAAACCAAAATCTGGCAAGAATATAAAAGTTTAAAAGGCAGAATTTCACAATTGGAAAGTGAGGCAAGTAAATTGAAGACTAGAAATGACCAGGTTGAAAAGGAAAACCAGTCTCTAAAGGCTAGAATTGAGCAATTAGAAGCTAATGATCTCTCAAGACAGCAAGAGCAAATAAAGCAAAGTCAAAAGACTGATAAAATAGAAGGAAACATGAAATATCTCACTGAGAAAATGACTGAATAGGAATACAGTAGACCTTGAAAAGACAACGCCCAGGAATATAATAGCCAAATACAAGAGCTTCCAAGTAAAAAAAAACTTTACAAGAAGCCAGAAAGACAATTCAGATATCAAGGAGCACCAATAAGGATCCCAAAGGAACTGGCAACCTCCACACTAAAAGACCACAAGGCTTAGAATATGATATTCAGAAAGGTAAGAGAACTGGGTCTACAACCAAGGATCACCTAGCCATCAAAACTGACTATATACTTTGAGGGGAAAGTTTGGACATTCAACAAGATAGAGGATTTCCAAGTATTTGCACAGAAAAGACCAGGATTAAGTGTAAAGTTTGATATCCAACCACAAAAATCAAGAGAAACATGAAAAGGTAAATAAGAAACAGAGGGAAAGAAAGAAAACTCTTATTTTTTAACTTTGCCTCTTTAAGGGTTTCAATAAGATCTAATTATTTGTATTCCTATGTGGAGAAATATTATGGTAATTCTCTGCAGCAAACTCTATTCACTATTATAGTATTCACAATTATACTAATTAGAAGAATTATTCATAGGGAGAGGTTGGAGTACTAAATGGTCTAAGATGATATGGAGGGTGGAAAGAAGGGGGTGAATAGTAGAGGACACCAAGAGAAATTTGAATGAATAAGAAAAAAAGGATATTCTATTACACACAAAGAGGGCACGGGAAGGAGAAGGGATGATTATTATTATGAGAAGGAGAAGAAGAGAGCATTAAGAGGTAATATTTAAACCTTACTCTCAGTGGAATTAACCCTGAGAGGGAAGAGTAGCTATATTATCGTTTGAGATATAAAACTCTATCTAACCTTGCTGAGAAAGTCAGAAGCGATAAACCAAGGGGAGCAGGGGAGTGGGGAGGTCAAAAAAAGGGAGGGGAGAAGAAGGGGCAGGGAATTCATTAGGCCTTAAAATAAAAAGAGGGGAATAATAAGGGAGGGGGTAGAAAGGGAAGTAAATCAAGGGAGGGGACAAGGATTACTGGCTTAAAGCAAACCACTGGTTTAAAAGGAAATAGTGTAAGAAGAAGGGGTAGAATTAGGAGAGGATACCAAAATGTTGGGGAATACACAACTGATAATTATAACTCTGAATGGGATGAACTCGCCCATAAAATGGAAGTAAATAGCAGAGTGGATTAGAAACCAAAGTCCTACCATATGTTTTCTACAAGAAACACATATGAGGCGGGTAGACATACACAAGTTTAAGGAAAAGGGCTTGAGCAAAATCTTTTGAGCTTCAAATGAGAAAAAGAAGGCAGGAGTGGCGATCATTATTTCTCACAAAGCCAAAGTAAAAATAGATATGATTAAAAAAGACAGGGCCATCCAGTTAAGATGGAGGCAGAGTAAGAAGCAGCTGCTCGATCTCTCCCAACAGAAGCATACAGGACTCCTCAAGGGGAAATAAAAATGAACCCAGACGAACGAAGGAACCCCACAACAGGGCGCAGCATTGAAGGTACGCAGAATCAGGGCATCTCCATGCTATAAAGGGGTGAAACAGATCTCACTAAAACGAGAGAGGAAGAAGCCACTCCCCCACCTTCCACACCATACACCTAGCACAACTCCAAGGCCAATGCACAAGAGTAAAAACAGGACTGGGGCAACTAGTAAATCACTAGCAGCCCCAGGGCTTGTACCTGTGAGCTGCCAGACGAGGGACCCCAAGTGGCTGGGGGGGCGCGCATGGACATTCCCGAGAGTCTGCGCAGGCTGGGACAAAGATTTCTAACACAGGGACTTTCCGGAGCATCTGCGAGGGTGAAGGCATCACCCCAGGTGCGAATAAAGATCTCCAGCCCACGGACTTTCCCTAGCTTCTGCGTGGGTGAAGACAGTGCCCTAAGTGAGAATAAAGATCTCTAATGCAGAGACTTTCCCTAGGGTCTGTGCAGGTGAAGGCAGTGCCCTAGGCTTGAATAAAGATCTCCAGCCCAGGCTTGGACCTTGAGTGAGGACCCGGAGCAGACGGGAGCGCGGCTGTGGAAGCAGCCCCTGAGACTGCTGAAGGAGGCTTGGGCAGAGGGGCAGACTGGGGTCTACCAGGAGGCCTGACCCTGAGGACAAGGAGATAGGAGCCCGCGGGAGCTTAGAAAGCGCAGGCAGACCCTGAGTGTGAAGACAAAGCTGAAAAGGGGCGGTGCTAATGATGGCAAGCAGAGAACTCCAGAAGAAGAAAAAGATTATCAAGAAAAACTCTGGCACACTCTACAACTTTTACACAGAGAAAATCCAGACAACCCAGGAGGACAAACAAGTAATCATATCCAAACCTTACCAAAAAAATGAAAACTGGTCACAAGCTATTGAAGAGTTCAAAAATGAGATGTTGAAGAAGATGGAAGAGATCTGGCAAGAAAATAGCAGCTTGAAAGGCAGAATTTTGCAATTGGAAAGTGAGGTTCAGACATCAAATGAACTGATAAGCAAATTGAACACCAGAAAGGACCAGATTGAAAAGGAAAACCAAAAGATTATAGCCAAAAACCAAAAGAATATAGCCAAAAACCAGTCCTTAAAGGTTAGAATTGAAAAATTAGAACACAATGATGTCTCAAGACAACAAGAACAAATAAAACAAAGTCAAAAGACTGATGAAGTAGAAGGAAACATGAAATATCTTAATGAGAAAAGAACAGACCAAGAAAACCGGTCGAGAAGAGACAATTGGAGAATCATTGGTCTTCTAGAAAAGGCAGAAATTAATAGAAACTTGGACTCCATACTTAAAGAAATTATTCAGCAAAATTGCCCTGAAGTTCTACAACAAGAAGGCAATATAGACATTGAAAGGATCCATAGATCACCCTCTACACTGGACACAGAAAACTCAACACCAAGGAATATAATAGCCAAATTCAAGAGCTTTCAAGTAAAAGAAAAAATCTTACAAGAAGCCAGAAAGAAACAATTCAAATATCAAGGAGCACCAATCAGGATAACACAGGATCTGGCAGCCTACACCCTAAAAGACCGCAAGGCTTGGAACCCGATATTCAGAAAGGCAAGAGAGATGGGCCATCAACCACAGATCAACTACCCATCGAAACTGACTATATACTTCCAGGGGAAAGTATGGGCATTCAACAAAATTGAAGAATTCCAAGTTTTTGCACAAAAGAGACCAGGACTAAATGGAAAGTATGATACCCAACCACAAAAATCAAGAGAAACATGAAAAGGTAAATAAGAAACAGAGGGAAAAGAAAGAAAACTTATAATTTTTTTAAATTTGAGTCTTTAAGGGCTTAAATAAGATCTAATTATCTGCATTACTATGTGGAGAAATGCTATGTATAATTCTCTGTAGTGAACTCTATTCACTATTATAATATTCACTATTATAGCAACCAGAAGAATAATTCATAGGGAGAGGATAGGATACTAAATGGTCTAAGATGACATGAGGGGTGGGAAAGAGGGGGGGATAGTAGGGGACAACAAGAGAAATCTGAGTAAATAAGAAAAATAGGATATTCTATTACACACAAAGAGGGCATGGGAAGGGATGGGATAAATACTATTATAAGAAGGAGAGGAAGAGAGCATTATGAGGGAATAATCAAACCTTACTCTCAGTGTAATCAACCTGGAGAGGGAAGAGTACCTTTATTATCCATTCATATTTTGAAAAAACAGATAAAATAGACAAAGTACTGGTCAATCTAATAAAAAAAAGGAAAGAAGAAAACCAAATTGACAGTATTAAAGATGAAAAGGGAGACCTCACCTCTAATGAAGGGGAAAGTA
The DNA here is from genome assembly GCF_016433145.1 of Gracilinanus agilis. Taxonomy (NCBI): domain Eukaryota; kingdom Metazoa; phylum Chordata; class Mammalia; order Didelphimorphia; family Didelphidae; genus Gracilinanus; species Gracilinanus agilis. The sequence goes on along the minus strand of NW_025395582.1, from coordinate 412 downwards.
AGGCAATTATTAAAAACTATTTCACCCAATTATATGGCAACAAATATAACAATTTAGGAGATATGGATGAATATCAGCAAAAATATAAATTGCCTAGATTAAAAGCAGAAGAAATAGAATACCTAAATAATCCCATATCAGAAATAGAAGTTGAACAAGCCATCAAAGAACTCCCTAAGAAAAGATCACAAGGGCCTGATGGATTCACAAGTGAATTCTATCAGACATTCAAAGAGCAACTAATCCCAATACTATACAAATTATTTGATATGATAAGCAAAGGAGTCCTACCAAATTCCTTTTATGACACAAATATGGTACTGATTCCAAAGCCAGGTAGACCAAAAACAGAGAAAGAAAACTACAGACCAATCTCCCTAATGAACATAGATGCAAAAATCTTAAATAGAAT
>NW_025395581.1:0-14623 GCF_016433145.1 Gracilinanus agilis | reverse complement strand
TTTTTGTCAAATAGTGGATTTTTGTCCCAAAAGTTTGGCTCTTTGGGTTTATCATACACTGTCTTGCTGATGTCACTTATCCCAAGTCTATTCCATTTATCCTCCCTTCTGTCTCTTAGCCAGTACCATATTGTTTTGATGACCGCTGCTTTATAGTATAGTTTAATATCTGGTACTGCTAGGCCCCCTTCCTTCACATTTTCTAGCTATCTCTTGTATGAAACAGAATTCAGAAACTTACAGATTTCCATGGATTTCTTGCAATCAGCTATGAAACATGATTAAAGTCATTTAGTGCATTGGTAAGTAATAAATAAAGTAACAAAATAGAAAGAATATGGTTTTCTTGAGGTCATTGATCAAAGATTTGAAAAGAGATATGGGTAGGAGGATATGTGTGCACGTTTGAGAAAAAGATTGTATGAGACAGATTTATCTGACCTATTAGTGGTGAAAGAAAGAAAGAGATGGGAAAGTATGGTATGCGTAAGATCTCATTGAGGAGAAAGAAATGAGGTGGTGGTGAAAGAATGTTTGACCATTCCATTCTACGACCTGGCCACCAGGTGTCATCATCATCTTAAGGCAGCTTCGCTGCTATCCAGTACAAATGGTGGTGTAGTTGAGCCAACTCTTAGCGGATTGTTAAATATTTAGTATGAGCTTTTATAACTTAAAAATAGGCAAATGTTTAAAATTAAAACTAGGTTGACTGTTTTGTTGATCTCTAGACTTAAGAAAGCAAAGCAGACAATGTTAACAATGTAAATTAAACTTTAAAAGCATGTAATTCCCTGCCTACCAACTGCCCCCAAAAGAACACAGTGAGGTGTACAAGTTTTTTGAAGGGGATTGGGAGTCCCATGGTGGGCATGAGGAAAGGAGGGGAAGCAGTATACAATGGATTATTCATATATAAGAACTTTTACTTGAATTGTTCTTTAATAAGGTTGTGTTTTATATTGATGGAATCAGCAGCTTGATGCCAAATTAAACTTAGAAATTATGATTCTAAACCTATCTAATATTTCTTTGAACTTAAATAGCTACTATAAGAAAGATATTTTTATAAGTCCATGCTTTTGCAAGAATTTATCAGAGAAATAGTGAATTTAGCAAAACTTGACTCGCCTACCTCAACGAAGATTGCTGACATTTCCAAGTTCCATTTTTCTCTCAATTTTCTCTTTTCCTCATTTTTTTCCTCTAGTGAGTAGAGTAGACATGAGCGGTGATGAAGGGAGAGGTATTCACATATCCAACAACTTAGTTTAAATACCAGCTGGAGTTGTGGAGTCTGAATACTTCATAACTCAGGAAATCTAATTGATTACTGACTTTAGTTTGATGGTGTTATTATTAAAATATTTTATAAGATTTAACTTTGACCACTGAAAATAATTCCCAAATTAAATTATTCATGTACAAAATTCAAGGACTTAAAGAAATGTATTATTAGAAAACTTATAGATTGCTAATACATCTTTAACTTTTAGTTGAATTTTTCTACATTGTCTTTGAAAAAAACTGGCAAATAAAAATGGTTTAAATTGGAAATATTGTATACATTTATATAAGCATCACTATACATTAGATTGTGACTGGAGATGTACCTTGCTCCAATATTTCTGTCTCTGTTACACTCTGAGCTAAATTCATGCCTTGTAGTAGTAATCATAGTTTAGAAATTATTTTTTTAAATTATAAAAGATCTTTAAATTTAAAAAGCACAATCAGAACCCTTTATTTTAGTCAATCTTGTTATTGGTTCTGAGACATATGCTGAGTTTTTATATATAGATTTTTTTAAAAATCCCTTTGATTGAGTTAGATGTCCAGAGCCATAAACCTGAATTGTTAATTTCATATTGCCCACAACAGACCTCTTGTGAATGTTTGCGGAGTTTATAGGATATCAGTTACAAATGTGATTATACCAACCATTTCTCAGAACTGACACCAGTTTCAAATTAAAAACTGACAGCCCTCACCTGCTCCTGGGTTCACCCACAGGTCACCTTCTTGTCACTTCAGCTCTCCCCCCATTAAAATGACATCTGTGTTCATAAAGAGACCGAGAGGGGCTGTAAGTTGTTAGGATTGTTGAGGAATAAGAATAAGGTGTCATCTGCTCACATAATGTAGTGTTCAACTTTGGCCTTTTGTGGGACATGATGCCGGCATCACCTGACTATATTCCCAACACAAGAATAGATGGAATGGGGAGGTCACTGGTTGTTCCTCAGATAATTCTCAGGAAGTAGATGAATTTGGGTCACCTAGAGGTAGAGTATGGATAGCTTTGCTCCAAGTCATTTAGAAACAGGAGATAAAATGAATGAACAAAAACAGCTAAAATATCTTTTCCATAAATCTTTCAAAATTTCCTGAGTCACTACTAGAAATTTTCTCAGATAAAAAAACAGGTTTGTAAGATTTCTACTTATTTTGTTTTAGAAACAGTATTAGGTAAATAAGAAATTTGAAATGGCTAACGAATTTCCTGGAATTTGACTGGCATAATTTACCAGACATAAGGACTTTGAATGCATTTACATTACATTTTATAATGGCAACTCTCCTTTGACTAGGCTCTGAAAAAGTTTTTACTGGTATACTTCTAATTAAAGATGCCCATGATTTCAAAAAAGTAGAATTAACAGTTATTTTAGAAATAATTAGACTATAAACCCCCTAAGGGAGAGATAGATTTTTATGGCCCTATTATCAGTATTTATCATAGTACATTACAAACAATAGATCCTCATTTATTGGTGAAATAACAAAAATATTAGCTTAACATTTACTTCAATTATTATTATTATTAATGATTTTAAAATATTATTATTACCAACCACACTACCATATCACCCTCATTACCATAAAATATTACCACCAAAAACAAAAATTATATTTATTTCAAAAACAAAGATTTTTGATTTAGTTCAGCAAGGTGGCATAGTGTGATAGATTATTGGACTTAGAATCAGAAAATCCTGGGTTCAAATCTGAGCCCAGATGCATACTAGCTAGGTGACTTTGGGCAAATTGCTTAACCTCTCTCATCCATTTTTTCATCTATAAAATTTGGAGAATAAAAGGATTGCCTCTTAAGGTTGTTAAGAGAAGGAAATGAGTTGACGTTTATATTTTGTAACTTTAAAATGCTATGTAAATGTTATCTATTAAGATTTAAATCTATAAATTAAAAAAAGTCACCCTAATTATCTGGTCAGTTTGTCACTTATTGAATATTTATTCTCTGCCATTCACTGTGCTAATCACTAGGGATACAAAGACAGAAGCAAAAACTGCTCCTGTCATCAAAGAGCTTTCAAGGATTTCAATTTTTCAATTTCAATTCAAAATTCAATTTCAAATTTCAATGAGGAAGAAAACAAATGAATAATAAGACAGGTACAAGATATATACAGCATGTATCTCAGTAGAAAAAGCCCAGAGTGGTTGGGGCAGGAAAGTTTTGAAGGCTGTAATTGGAGAAAGAGATTAAACTTTTTTGGGGGCCCCAGAAAGCAGAACTATTATCAATGACTGGTAAGTTTGAAAAAGCTTGATTTCTTTTTATTATAAGGAAAACTTTGAGTGTTTAGAAATTGCACTGAAGTCAAGTGGCTTCTCATTTCATAGGTCTTCAAATAGAGGTTGAATGACTTACTAGTCAGTGATGTTATAAAGGAATTTTTTTTGCCTATTTTTTGGATCATTAGCACGAAGCACAGTGTCTGAAACATAGTAGGCTCTAAATGAATGCTGATGGATTACTTCAAGTATGATTTGGATAAGATGACCTCAAATTTCTCTTCTAAAACTGAGATTCTATGGCTATTATGATTCTGTGATAATTAAAGTGGAATATTACCTAGTTGATATGCTAATTTGGGCAAAAAATAACATCTATTTCATTTTTATTGGTTTGGACCAATGATTTCATTGACATAGACAACTCTTTGATGTAGAATGCAAATGCAATGCGAAACCAGTGCAAATTGGCAACTTATCCATAATCTATAGTCATATGGAGTTTTCTAGGGCATGACAGGTTAATTGCTTATGGTTAAAAAGCTTATATATATTAGAGGCAGGATTTGTTCCCAGTTCTTTCTAATTCTTTTCACTATGCCACATTTTCTGTATCAGTTTAACAGATGGTAATAAAGAGGGCTATAATATATCATAAACCATTATTTTAAGATGATTTAAGTTAAATAAAAACATGACTGAATCTTTATTACCAGGAGGTGCTTTGACGTGGAGTTTTACTGAATTAGGGAGGAACCTATAATTGGGTTTCCAAAAGTAACAGTAGTTGTCATCCATGTAATATCCTATCACAATCTGTAACCCAAGGCTTTGATAAAAGAGTAGGTTGATAAGAAAGCTTATTTTTTAAGGAACAATGGTTCCTTTGATCTAAGTTTTTAATCATGACCAAAAACATGATAGTGGTTTTTTTTAAAAAACACCTTATTTTTTTATTTTTGAATCAATACTGTATATTGGTTCCACGGCAGAAAAGTGGTGAGGGCTAGGCAATGGAGATTAAGTGACTTGACCAGGGTCACACAGCTAGGAAGTGTCTGAGGCCATATTTGAACCCAGAATCTCCTATCTCTGACTCTAGCTTTCAATCCACTGAGTTACCTGGCTGTCCCCAATAGTGGTTTTGTTATTGTGTTTAGCAGAAAATTTGTTCTTTTGCTGTGATACTTTCTTTAAGTTTATATTATATCTCAGATCACTTGGGCTGTACTTAGCCATGAATGCTAAGGAGACATGGTAAGATAACACTCAGCATGAAAAGAGGTAGTTGTTTTAGCGTACTACAAGTGCCATATGAATACACTGTGAGGAAGTAGGAAACAAAAAAAATCTAAAATGGTCTAAGAATTCATCTAATGGCATAGTAGACAGATTAAGGATGGTGATAGTTCCACCATACTTGTAAGGATCAAGTGAGATATTTATAAAATGGTTAGTACAGTGTCTGGCATGTAGTAGGTACTTAAAATGCCTATTCTCTTTGTTTCTTTTCCTTTTCCAAATAATCTAGATTATTGGATTCAGTTCTGGTTTTCATTTCTCAAAAAGCATATTAGATGGCTGAAGTCTACTAAAAGGACTGCGATCAGGTCATCAGAATGGAAAGGTAATTAGGAAAATGAATGAACTGGGGATAGTTAACCTATAGAAAAGAAAGCTTACAGAAGGACAGGGGTTGGAGTGGGTGCAATAAGTGCATTTGAGTTTTTAAAAATGTCTCAGTGAAGAGGAATTGACTCGTTCTGGTTTGGCTCTAGGAAACAAAACTAAAAGCAATGTGTGGAAATAGCAGATGATGAAGCTTACTCAGTTTTTATGGGTTGTACCAACCTGTACTTGTAGCTTTCCTCCATAAGACCTACCAGGGTTAGTTTTCTCTTGTTCTATTCTAGGCAAGTTAGGGGACTTCATTACAATTAGGTGAAGCCAGGTATTTTCTCCCAGTACTTAAAGAGTTGACATTTCTTATTTTTCCACAATGACATTTTTTTAATTCAATGAAGGTGATTCTAAAAATGTATAAAGCCTAGATTTGTATATCCCCTGAGAGACAGCATGATTTACTGGAAAGGGAAGAAGCTCTGGCTCTGACATTTGCCAACTATATGACCATTGGTCAAGTTGCTTCAGTTCTCTGAATCTTGGTTTCCTCATCCATAAAATTAGGTTAATAATATTTTTACTTGCAGCGTTGTTGTGGTCTAAACACTTTGTAAGTTTGAAAGTAATAAAAATATATGTTGTCTTTCCTACTCAAAGTTCTATATACCAGATCTAAAAAGTTAAATTTCTGAGTGGAATTTAAGTTTGTTTTCCAAACTTTGAATTCTGAGCTGAAAATAAAAATAAACTTGTGTATTGGAGTTTGGGATGAGACCAAAGGATCAATCATGGTTTTTTGCAATAATGAGTGCCAAGCCATCAGTATTGAGCCTCATATGTTACCCAGAACCTTTTAGGAGGAGCACAATGTATGCTACATGGAAAAGTCCATCCCCAAATACTTTCCATAGAATATGTACAATAATCCAATACATGCTACACTTAAATGTGAGGTAAAATGATCTCAAGATTTTATGAAGGCAGTTAGTTGGTATAGGGTATATAGTATTGTTTGGAGTCATAAAGATGAGTTTACCTCTTAGTTAGAACTCTCTTAGCTGAATGAACCAAGACAAGTTGCTTAAACTCTCTTGGGTTCATTTATTCCTCTGTAAAATAAGGACAATAATATTGTCATGAAGATAAAATTAGATAACTAATGTAAAGTATTTTTAAACCTTAAAATTCTTTGTAAATGCAAATCATTGACATCATCATTATAAAGTAAGTTTTTAGAGTGATTTAATTTATGAGAATTGACTTGTCCAAATAGCATGCACCTACACTAGCTCACTCCAGGAGCAAAAATTGATGAAACTGGAAGGATAACAAATAGTTATGAACTTCAACAAATCTTGTTGAGTGTGATTAGTAATTCATTCTCATTATTGATGACACTGATGATCACATTTGTACTCTAAAATATTAGTATATAATATATGATTTGAAGAAATGAATTGGTGCTCAAGAAATTAAGCTGAGAAAGACAATGAAATCAAAAACATAATAAATAAATTTGTGCTGAAGGTGACAAAATTTAAAGATATATAGGGATCAGTTTTCAAAATATCTCAAAAAAGGAATTTATTGCAAATAAGTGAAAAAGACCACTGGTATTTCCCTTTCCCTAGAAGATGGTTAAGAAGCTATTAATAACTATCAATCCACATTCCTATTTTCAAATCTCTATAAAATTTTGGCAGAATGTTATATTTATTTAATTTATTTCAAAGGTGTCATTGGTGAAAATATAAGATGGTAATAGGTAGGTTCTTATATAAAATACTCCATAATAAACCATATTTTCAGCCATAAAATTAACTGATTAATGCAATGAATAAAAGATCCTACTATTGCTTTTGGTTTATTCATTATAAAATAAGCATATGACAGAGAAAAATGCACATTTAGGTCATATTCTGTTAATTTACATGTTAATAATAATAATAGGAGATCCCTTAATAAATGCAACTACAGAGGTAACTTCAACAATTTCCTGTGTAGCAATATGAATGAACGCATAAAAGAGGAAAAACTATACTATTACAAGTAGTTTACCATTGTTTTGGAGGATGTTTTATGTAAAATACAAATGGAAAAGAGAGTATTTCCCATTGCTCCTATTTGGAGAATGATACATACATATATTATACAGCTACTGCAAAAGGAAAATAACTTGGACCCAAAATTGAACTAGAGGACCAGAAGAAATTGAATTATCTTTAAGAATTTGAACGTTCTTCATGATTCTGATATTGCCCTCATATATGGACCCACTACATCTTCTGGAGACTGAAGTTGAGCATCCTCCGAAAGCCACAGATACATATATTGTTCATAAGATTGATACAGGACATTACAAATAAAAATTATGAGGAAGTGGAGTTATGAATATTATAAAAGAAGTTTATGATTAAAAGAGAAGATATACTTGTCATGTTCTGAAAGTGAGGGATAATGGAGGGACAGTTCATGTATATCATTGCTATCTTTATGAAGAGAAAGAAAGCAAGGGATATCCCTTGTGACAAACTTACATTGTGCAGGATGGGAAGGCATCGATGCATTTGTGATCTACAATATTAGAGTAAATATATGGGTTTTTGAGTATATGGGAGTATGACATTCAAATAGGTAAGATTGACTCTCTCTGTCTCTGTCTCTCCCTAATCCATATATAATGTATTAAATATAATGAATATAATTATCTATACTCTATAACATAATACACACATATTAAATATATTGAACAACATCATAGATGGATAATGAGGGGAAGTAGTAATCAAAAGGCTTGAGAGAGCAGGTTGAATTACATTTGACAAATTGTCTTAACACTTACCTTTGGTCTTAGAAATTATATTATAGGTTGGTGTTTTCCAATCATTTTCAAGTTGTGTTAGACTCTTCATGACTTCATTTGGAGATTTTCTTGGCAAAGATAACAGTGATTGGCTATTTCCTTTTCCAGTTTATTTCATAGATGAGGAACTGAGGAAAACAGGGTTAAATGACTTGCTCAGGGCCACACTGCTAGTAAAAAATCTGAAACCAGATTTGAACTAAGGGAGATGAATCTTCCTGACTCTAGACCCAACACTCTATCCACTGTGCCACTTAGTTGTTCTCATATACTGTGTAACTAATAATAATTGACAATAGAGATGTTTAATTTCTATTTTTCTTCTGCTTCTGCCAAGGAAAAGGGACTTTAGACCTGTAAGCACAGAATAAAAAATCTCTAATAGGGAGTTGAAATATAAAGTACATGAGGAGAGAGCACTTAGCTACCTTTGATGAGTTCAAGTCATTTGATCCAAATGAACTACTTCCTTAGCTCTTGAAATCACTGGCAGATATGATTGCTAAAACAGTGATATTTCCAAGATAAGAGCGAATAGGAAAAATACCAGAGTACTGAAGAAGAGTATATTTTGCATCAGTTTTCAGAGAGAGGAAGGGATTGGAATCTTCATGCTATAGTCTACACATCTCGACCTTATATTACTGAGAAAATTCAAGAATATATTACTAAACAGATTATGATTGACCATATGGATAAAAGAGCAATGATCACAAAGAATCAACATGACTTTATCAAGGATAGGTCATGCCAGACTCATATAATTTCATTCCCTGCTCTGCACACTCCCAGGGGGAAATGCTTAAGAGAGATTTTGGATAGGTATTTATTGAAATATTTGAAGCAATTAATATAGAAAAAGTTAACACATGGGCTATAATTAGGTGAATTCAGAATCAATTAAAGGGATGAACTTAAAGTAGAGTCATTGAGGTCTCAATGGCAACTTGCAGGAAAATATCCAGTACAGTGACACAGAAATCTGTGCTCATCCCTGGGCTGTTCAACATTTTATTCTCAGAGAATTGGGTAAACGTATTTATGACATGCTTGTCAAATTGACACAAAGCTGGAAGTGATAGCTAATGCACTGGCTGATAGGGTTCAAAAAGACTTTAATAGGTCAGAAAATTGGACTCAATATAACAAAAAGAAATTTTACATATAAACATTTTAACATTGATATTAAAGAGATGCATTTAAAAGTCTAACATTTGGGGGGGGGCAGCTGGGTGGCTCAGTGGATTGAGAGTCAGACCCAGAGATGGGAGGTCCTGGGTTCAAATCTGGCCTCAGACACTTCCTAGCTGTGTGACTCTGGGCAAGTCATTTGACCTCCATTTCCTAGGCCTTACCACTTTTCTGCCTTAGAACCAATACATAGTAATGAATCTAAGATGGAAGGTAAGGGTTATAAAAAAATAAAATAAAAAATAAAAGTCTAACATTTAGATGAAAAAAATCAACTTCATATGGACATAATGGGCAACAATTCACTTACAAAAGATTTAGGGCATTTAGTGAACTTCGAGCTCAACATGCAACAACATTGTGTTATGACAAGGAAGAAAAGAAAGCTGATGTCATCTTGAGTGGCATTGAAGGCATAGCTTGCTAGAGAGGGGATAGTTCTGTCTACTGTCCTGGTCAGGACACATCAAGCCTACCATGTTTAGTTCTAGATTCTATATTTAGAAAATAGCATTAGTAGTCTAGAGAACACCCCAAAGAAGGCAACCAGGGTGATGAAAGACCTTGGTTCCATGTCATCTGATCAGTTAAAGGAACTATTTTTGCTGACTCTAGAGAAGAAAGTAATTAAATAGAATCTGATATGAAGTATTTGAAAGATTGTCAAATGGAAGAAGGCTTAGACTTACTCTGGTCCCAGAAATCAAGATTAACAAGGAGTGAAATCTGGAAAGAGGAAAATATAGGCTTAGTAGACAAGAAGCTTCCAATCCAATAGAACTATCTTAAATTTAAAAGGCCCAGCTTGGGGGCTAGTGGGTTTTTCTTCACTTGTGGTCTTCAAGAAAATATTAAATGACTGACTCACTGGGTATGTTGTAAAGGGGCAGGTTTAAATTGGATTAACTGGTTTCAGCAGACCCTTCCAACTTTAACTTTTTGTGTGATATTACTCTTTGGAAGAACATCAAATCACACAGGATGAGGAAGCCTGAATGGTCATGAACTATTGCAGGAGGAAATACTACATTGTTGAGATGAAGGATACATTCAAATATTGAAACATATTATATCAGATGTCTTTTTTTCCTCTTGACTTTCTAGAAAAAAAACATCAGATACAATCTTTCTTTGCATTTTTCCACTTTGGGTAGTTAAGAGGTAAACCATGGGGTACATTCTATCTTTAGACCAGAAGTTTGATTTCCCTTTTTAAAAATCCATCATAAACTCAGGAAAAAGAACATTTTTTATGAACAGGCAACAGCTTCCTTCTAACAATTCCTCTTTATTTCAATCTCTTTGTATTTCGGTTACTTGCATTTTCCTTTCCTGTAACTGCTTCCCATTATGTTTTTTTTCTTTTTCTGTAACATCTTCTCTCTCTCTGTGACAAGAAACTTCTAAGATTACTTTAAAGAATGCCAAAAATGAACTATCAAAATTTCAGGAAAAATTCCATTCAAATGAAGATCTGAAGGTTCATACCAGAGCAACCATTATCATAATGAATGGATACAGGATAAAATTAATGAAAATAAACCAAAGAGAAAATTAGGTTAGCATTTCTGAATTTAAAGAAAAAATATATTTTCAAGGTTTGTGGAAAAAAGAATCTCAATAAGGAAAAAGACTCCAACTAAAACAGATTTATTGGGGGTAACACTTAAAAAAATGATTTGGGTATTGATCATTTTTAATCTTCTGCTCTGAACAACTGGGAGATCTATTACAGCTTGAGCTTGCAATGAAAAGCGGGTCTGTTCTTTAACCTGCCCCAATTCACTTGGACATATTTTATATCTCAGGGGATTCAGCCACAAAGTCCATTAGAGCTTTGGAGGCAGTCAGGTCAAATCAATTGTCCATACTGCAGACAGGGTAACCATCATTTACTGTAATTCACCCCCGTCATGGTAGAGGAGAGGAAAGGTTAAAAGCTGTATTACCATGAGGACATCTCATCTATCTTTCAGTATATTGGTAATACCTAAACATTGCTTAAGGGACAGGATGCATGACCTTAAGTTCCCTGCTTATTGGCTATTCACAAATTTTTTATAATGATCCCTTGGATTTTTATTTTTAAAATGCTTATATATTGGAATCAAGAAACATCATCTTAAAAACCTAAAAAAATTTGCCGTGCCTGACAAGATATATGCAAAGTATAACTGAATCCTTAGTAATGAAGCCTTGAGTTATTCTGAATTGCTTGAATGATTGATTTCTCCTCCCCGCCCACCCTTTCTATCCCTCCCTCTGCCAACTCTACCTTACATGTAGATATATGTATGAGGGAAACAATTTATATCTCTAGTTAAATTTGAAGCACAAAGATGGGTCCAAAACTAAGGAGGAATGAATGAATGATTCTTATTAGTATTATTCAGCTTAACAGTGATCAAAGGGAGTTAGTGCACTTTGGGAAGAAAAAAAAATAAAATTCTTTCTCCTCTTTTTGAGAAGTGTCATTGACAAATTTACTCAGAACTCATAAAAAGCCTTTTCATTGAAAGGCAGCAGAATACACATAGAAGCATTATTAGAACTACATTAATGATCATGAACCTTAATTTACAAATAGGATAATTGTACCATTTCTTTGGTCTACCACTTGCTATACCGGAAATACAATTGTGCCTGTGACCAGTTGTTCAAAGCATCCCAAAAAGTTCCTTTCTACTTTAAAAAAAAATGGAGTACATTCATAGTTAAAGGACAGAAAACCCAGTATTTTTCATTGTTGGAGGCAGGGCTACTAACAAAAAGGCAGTATTGGTGTTTTAATATTGCTTTCCGGTTGTTTTGTGTAGATTCTGACCTCATTCTTTTTCAACTAGGTCCTTTGATTGGCTTTTTAGGAATATCATTCTTTAATGAGGGTGATTATCTCTGATGTGGAATTGTAGAATGTGGCTGGGTGAGTGAGAGGGAAACTGGATAGGTATGAATTTTTGATTTTGAGGAAGAGGTATATATGCCAGAAAATGCTGAAATCAGTTAAAACATATATAAGAAAATGTTTTCTGTCCCCAAAATTTGTTCTTTGCTTTTTTAATGACAAGTGAAAAGACACAAAATCCAAAGGAAGAATACCAGTTAATTTCTCTAGAATTGAATAGTTCTGTTGACAATTTAGAAAAAGTGATCCCATCTTTCAGCATACTTATAGTATTACATAGTTAGTCAGACCCTTCATTCCCCTGTTAATTCTTAATTTTATGTCTTCTCCTTAAGGAATCTTGGTGAATTGTGAGAAAACATTGTGAATGGGAGATAAATGGCATGAAGAGGAATGAGAAGACAGGAATATATTTAAAATAACATTTATACAAATTATGCACACAAATAACATTTATACAAATTATGCACAATAGGCATCCTGTATTTTGCTAGCCTCAAATTCAATAACTAAACAGCTCAAATTGCAAAAAGTACTATATTTTGATAAATATTATTTAAAGTATCAGCTCTGATGCGACGTGTCTGCCCACCTACTGACTAGAAAATCCTTTTAAAGAGTAGGAGTTTGTTCACCAATAAAATAAAACTAAGTCAAAATATCTGTCATGTGGGAGAATCCACTTCAATTCCTATGATACCCTTTGCCAAGCACAGGAAAGAGAATGAGCAGAACTGGAAAGATGAGTGACAGGTCTTTCTTCAGGGAATCTAATTCGCAAAAGAGCATGACAACATTCACGAACAGGAGAATTTAAAGGATCTCTTCCATTTGAATTCTATCCTGGACAATAAGGACAGCTAAATGGCTTAGTGGTTAGATCCTTGTTCTCAGTCAAGAAGACCCAGTTCAAATACTCCCTCAGACATTTACTAGAATTGAGACCTGGGAAAGTTATTAAACATCTGTTTTCATCAGTTTTCTCATATGGGTGGATAATAACATTAACCTCATAGGACTGTCGTGACAGTCAAATTAGGTAATATTTGTAAGGCACTACAGGGTCTGGTATGTAGGTGTTCCTTTCCTTCTCTTCCCTCTATTAATTTAACATAAATCTGTACTCCCTCTTTCCCTTTTTTTCCAGATAATTTTATTTTTTAGAAAAAATTTTTCCAAGGTTACATGATTCATGTTCTTGCTCGCTCCCCACCCCTCAATCCCCTGTAGCTGACACGCATTTCCACTGGTTTCTTCATGTGTCATCGATCAAGACCTATTTCCATATTATTGATAATTATTCTAGGGTAGTCATTAAGAGTCTACATCCCCAATCATGTCCACATCAACCCATGTGTTCAAGCAATTGTTTTTCTTCTGTGTTTCCACTCCTGTAGTTCTTCCTCTGAATGTGGATAGCGTTCTTTTCCATAAATCCCTCAGAATTATCCTGGGTCATTGCATTGCTGCTAGTACAGAAGTCCATTACATTTGATTGTAACACAGTGTATCAATCTCTGTGTATAATGTTCTCCTGGTTCTGCTCCTTTCACTCTGCATCAATTCCTGGAGGTCATTCAGTTAACATGGAATTCCTCCAGTTTATTATTCCTCTGAGGACAATAGTATTCTGTCACGAGTATATACCACAATTTGTTCAGCCATTCCCCAATTGAAGGGCATACCTTCATTTTCCAGATTTTTGTCAACACAAAGAGTGAGACTATAAACATTTTTGTACAAGACTTTTCCCTTATTATCTCTTTGGGGTATAAACCAAGCAGTGCTAATGGCTAGATCAAAGGGCAAGTAGTCTTTTAAAGTCCTTTGAGTATATTTCCAAATTGCCATCCAGAATGGTTGATCAGTTCACAACTCCACCAGTAATGCATTAATGTCCCAATTTTGCCACATCCCCTCCAACATTCAGTACTCTCCCCTGCTATCATTTTAGTCAGTCTGCTGGGTGTGAGGTGATACCTCAGAGTTGTTTTGATTTGATTTCTCTAATTATTAGAAATTTAGAACACTTTCTCATGTGTTTATTGATAGTTTTGATTTCTTTATCTGAAAATTGTCTATTCATGTTCCTTGCCCATTTATTGATTGGAGAATGGCTTAATTTTTTTGTACAATTGATTTAGCTCTTTGTATATTTGAGTAATTAGACATTTGTCAGAGTTTTTTTATAAAGATTTTTCCCAGTTTGTTGTTTCCCCGCTAATTTTAGTTGCAGTGTTTTTATTTTGCAAAACCTTTTTATTTAATGTAATTAAAATGATTTATTTTACATTTGTAATTTTTTATAACTCTTGCTTGGTTTTAAAATCTTTCCATTACCAGAGATCTGACAAGTATACTATTCTGTGTTCATCTAATTTTCTTGTAATTTCCTTCTTTATATTCAAGTCATTCAACCACTCTGAATTTATCTTGGTATAGGGTGTGAGATGTTGATCTAAACCTAATCTCTCCCATATTGTTTTCCAATTTTCCCAGCA
>NW_025395580.1:0-1992 GCF_016433145.1 Gracilinanus agilis | reverse complement strand
TCTAAATCTCTAATAATTAGAGAAATGCAAAGCAAAACAACTCTGAGGTATCACCTCACACCTAGCAGATTGGTTAAAATGACAGCAGGGGAGAATAATGAATGTTGGAGGGAATGTGGCAAAATTGGGACACATGCATTGCGGGTGGAGTTGTGAACTGATCCAACCATTCTGGATGGCAATTTGGAACTATGCCCAAAGAGCTCTAAAAGACTGCCTGCTCTTCCATCCAGCCATAGCATTGCTGGGTTTGTACTCCAAAGAGATCATAGATAAAAAGACTCATACAAAAATATTTATAGCCATGCTTTTTGTGGTGGCAAAAAAACTAGAAAACAAGGGTATGCTCTTCAATTGGGGAATGGCTGAACAAATTGTGGTATATGCTGGTGATGGAATACTATTGTGCTCAAAGGAATAATAAACTGGAGGAATTCCATGTGAACTGGAAAGACCTCCAGGAATTGATGCAGAGTGAAAGGAACAGAGCCAGAAGAACATTGTACACAGAGACTGATACACTGTGGGAAAATCGAATGCAATGGACTTCTGTACTAGCAGCAATAGAATGTCTCAGGACAATTTTGAGGGATTTATGGAAAAGAATGCTACCCACATTCAGAGGAAGAACTGCAGGAGTAGAAACACAGAAGAAAAACAACTGCTTGAACACATGGGTTGATGCGGACATGGTTGGGGATGTAGACTCAAAATGACCACACCAATGCAACTATCAATAATATGGAAATAAGTCTTGATTGATGACACATGATAAAACCAGTGGAAATATGCTTCGGCTATGGGTGGGGGATGAAGGGAGGGTGAAGGGGAAAGGAAAAACATGAATCATGTAACCATGGAAAATTTTTCTAAAAAATAAAATATTAAAAAAAAAATAGGTGCTATTATAATCTCTATTTTACAGATGAAGAATCTGAGGCAGATAGATTTAAGTGGTTTGTCCAGCATCACACAGCTCATAAGTAGAAGAGAAATTAAGAAGAGGATAAAGACTTTTCCTCAAGGAAAACCAACTGCCATCTGTTCCATGTGTCCCCTGAGGGAAGACTACTAAGGGCTGGCACTACAATGTCTTTTGCACCATTAAAAGGCATCCTACACATTCTGCAGCCAATCTGATCTCCTGCAATGTGAAGAGACTCTTGGTAAAGAGGAACAACTTTGCCTTTGACCTCAGCCTTATATCTCCTGCTGTGTCTATCCCTTTAAAAAGATGAGTAAAACATGTAAAACCCAGTGGAATTCGACATTGGCTATGGAAATGGGGTGGAAGGAGGGGAGGGAAAGAACATGATCATGTAACCATGAAAAAATTTTCTCAATTAATCAATAAAAAAATTAAATTAAAAAAAATGAGTAAATTTAGTGGAGACTGGGACTTTTATCTCTTATGTGCCATTTCTTGCCTAATCTCTAGCTTTTAGAGGAAAGATGAGTGAAAAGGTGGCTACCATTTGATCATCTGCCTTCCATCTTTTGCTATATTTTTCTCCTGCCTGAACGTGACATGATCTCATTTACTTTATTAATCTTTATATAATTCTGCTAGGCACTATCATTACTGTTATTCCCATTTTACGTATGAAGAGACCAAGACTCAAACAGGCAAAATATCTTGCTCGGTGTCATGCAACTATAAAACACTGGAAGCAGGAGTTGGATGAACTCTTCATTACTTTATGTCCATCATTTGTTTTTATAAAGGGGATGGATTGTGAACAATTTCAGCAGTATGAAAGGGAGTCTGTGATCACTAAGAGTCTTCCTAGGCTCATAGAGTAAAGGCTATGTCAATACAGTAGAAACAGCGCTGGATCTAGAGAAAAAGTATGTCAGTTTAAATCCTGACCTTGCCACTAACTGGTCAAGTGATCTTGGGCAGGGTATTCAATTTCTCTGGCATTTTTCCTCATCTATGAAATTAGAAAATTTAACAAGATGATATCCAATGAACCTTCCACCTCTAAATCT
>NW_025395579.1:0-5133 GCF_016433145.1 Gracilinanus agilis | reverse complement strand
AGTGTCCAACCCACTAGGAATCTTCGTGAAGCTGCTGGACGGCTTCATCTGGCGCCCATCGTGGATTGACACCTGAGAGGAAGACTGCAGTGCAGGACCCGGGACGGTCAACGGACCTCAGGTGGCCTCTGGGGTGAGTCGCTGACCACTAGAAAATGGGTCAGAAACTTTCTTCTCACACTAGTTACATACGATCGCTAAAATCTTTAGTGCACAGGCAAGGATACAGAGTACCAGAAGCTAAACTTCAGGCATTGTTTAAGGTAATTTTGAAATGTGATCCCAAGTTACTAGAAATAGAAGTACTCAATGTACAACAGTGGGACCAACTAGGACAGACTTTAAAGAAAGCGCAAGAAAAGGGACTTAGAGTTGCTTCATCAGTATGGTTAACTTGGAAGGTAGTTAGAACAGCTTTAGAGGCAGAAACCATTCAAGAGTCATTGTCCCAACCTGCCTCACTATTAGACATTCCCCCTAACCCTAGCTCTGTCTATCTTGCTCCACCCATCCCTCTAACTACTCCATCTGCTGCACAGCCTTTGCAGACTTTCCCCCACTCTCAACCTCCCCCGCCTCTCAAACCTTCAAGGTCTGATGGCAACAATCAGGCTACCCCACCACTTTCACTTCCCATTCTTCCTCCTCCTTTTGAGGACGTGGGAGATTCCTCCATCCCAGAGGATAATCCTCTCACAGATGTGCTTGAGATTCCTCCTAATCCCTCACCTCCACCTGTCAACTCTGACAGAACTAAATCCTACCCCACCCAAACTACAACTTCTCGCCCACCCCCACCCCAACCTCCACCTAGAACTCATAGGATTGTGACAGTCAAACAGGCAATAGCCAGCGCACCGATTGAAGACGCGGTGGACGTTTTGGCTTGCCCAGTTTTGTTGAGAGAAAACCCTGACAATCAGGATGAAGTACTGGCAGAGCACAAAATATTTGATTTTAAAACACTCAAAACTCTCCGAGATAGCGTGGTACAAAATGGGAATACAGCTCCCTTTACCTTGGCACTAATTAAAAATATCAGCCAACAATTACTTACACCAGAAGACTGGTATACTTTAGCTCGATCCACGCTTAATGGTGGCGATTATTTGAATTGGAGACTATATTTTCAGGATCTATCTAAGGAACAGGCGAAAGCCAATGAAAGAGCAGGGATTGATATCTCATATGAACAATTAATAGGAGAAGGTGAATTTCACACCCTCCGTATGCAATTGGCATATACAGAGCAAGCCTACAATCAGATCTCCGTAGCAGCAGAAAGAGCATGGCAATCCTTACCAGCAAAGGATAATGCGCCGAGTTCATTGGCAGAAATTAAACAAAGGCCAACAGAACATTTTTCAGATTTTATTGACAGATTATCTACTGCTATAAAAAGACGGGTTTCAGACCCAGAGTCAGGAGAAATACTTCTAAAAGATCTTGCATACACAAATGCTAATGCAGACGCTAAAAAGGCAATGGCACCCTTTAAATCTACAGGCACGGTATCAGACTTCCTGAGAGTCTGCCAGGACATAGGCACGATAGAACATAAAAATTTAATGGCAGCACAAATGAACCAAATTAAAGGCCCTTGCTTCGCATGTGGCCGTTCAGGGCATCTTCAAAGGTCATGCCCAAAACTCAAACAGAAAATTCCTCCTAGCATTTGCCCAAAGTGCCGTACAGGCAAGCACTGGGCTTCACAATGTAGAAATCAAACTAGACCAAGACTAATCAATGACGACCAAAGGCAGCTTCCAAAAAACTAATTTGTGGGCAAGTCTCGAGCCCAGGACAAAAACGAGACCGTAATAAGACTCCTGATCCAGTAGACTGTGATTCAGAACTAAATTTCTTCCCAAATCATACAGAAAATAATTTTGACATAAAAGCAGAATCAAATGTAGAAATAACTTGTCAGATGGGAGTATGTCGCATTCCTGTGCATCTTACCTTTCCTATTCCAAAAGACTCTATTGGGATATTATTAGGTAAAAGCCATTTGCTTTCACAAGGATTAGAGATTTTCCCTCAGGTCATTGACGCACAGATGGGAGGAACAGTAGATATCCTAGCAAAATCCCTCTCATCCTTTACTATCACTAAGGGAATGAAAATAGCAACCTTGATTATTTTACCCAACACTACTACCACCATAGAGGACAATAGCGACACACAGCATGCCAAACCTCATATTTCTAACTTATATTGGACCCAAAAGATCACTAAGGATAGATTAATCATGTCCTTGTATGTAGAAAATGAAATTATGTCAGGCATTATTGATTCTGGTGCAAACATGTCTGTAATATCGACAAAACATTGGCCTGCGTCTTGGGAAACCATTGCACCCCAACACCAGGTTATTGGTATCGGGGTACCCAAGAAAACTCGACAGTCTGCTAAACAACTAGCATGGTCTGATGATGAAGGTCACTATGGCATGTTTCAACCTTACATTTTGGACATTCCACAATCTCTCTGGGGAAGAGATGTTTTAGCCGAAATGGAGTTAACTCTAACCACATCCAATGTGGCACAAACAAGGTTTTTGGGGTCAGTATTAGACTCCCCTATTAGATTCGCAGATCCTATAACTTGGATCACATCTAAACCTGTTTGGGTAAACCAATGGCCTATATCTGGAGAAAAACTTCATCATCTACAAAAATTAGTACAAGAGCAGCTAGAATTAGGGCATATTCAGGAATCTAACAGTCCTTGGAACACCCCCATATTCCTTGTCCCTAAAAAATCAGGGAAATGGAGGTTAGTTCATGATTTACGCAAGGTTAACGAACAAATGCTTAACATGGCGACACGCCAACCAGGCATTCCATCTCCCAGCCCTATTCCTATGGATTGGAATCTCATAGTGATAGATTTAAAAGATTGTTTCTTTCACATTCCTCTCTCCCCAGAAGACTGCCATAGATTTGCCTTTTCTGTTCCATCTGTAAATTTTAATGCACCTTTCAAAAGGTATGAATGGAAAGTACTACCTCAGGGAATGCAAAATAGTTCTACTTTATGTCAAAAATTTGTGGCTCAAGCACTTGAGGTAGTGAGAGATAAATATAGAAATCAATATATATGTCAATATCTAGATGATATCCTGCTAGCAGCCCCATCGGCCAATTTAGCGCAGGAGATGCTAACAGATACAAAAACTGCTCTGACAAAAGCCAAACTGACAATTTCTCCTGAGAAGATTCAAATTGACCCACCTTATAAATATCTTGGCACCATTGTATATGAACAGGAAATCAGACCACAGAAATTAGAGATTCGCAGAGATTGTTTAAAAACCCTAAATGATTTTCAAAAACTAATGGGTGATATAAATTGGCTAAGACCATTTTTAAAAATAACTACAGGGGAATTGGAACACTTATTTTCCTCTTTACGAGGAGATCCCTCACTTTCTTCGCCCAGGGAACTTACGCCTGAGGCGGAGAAGGAACTTCAAAAGGTTGAAGTAGCTTTATCTCAAGCCAGATTATTCAGAATTGACCCTTCCATACCTTTAGTAGCTTCAGTACTGAGTACCAAGTACACACCCACAGGAGCATTACATCAAGGAGAACATATAATTGAATGGTTACATTTATCTAACCAGCAAACAAAGTCACTCAGTTGTTACCTGGAACTGATAGTGTTAGTAGTAACCCAAATCAGAAAACGATCTCACCAGTTAATTGGTTCTATAATTAGACTTGAACTGTTTTTGTAATTTCATAACAGTACATTGGATACTGTTCACTTGCATAAGAAATTGTTTCTATTGTCCTAAATGTATATATGTGCTAATTCTCTTAACCTGTTTATGCTATATTTGCAAAAAATATATATGTATATGTCTTTGCTAGAATTTAACTTGTATAAAAAACTATTTGGTTAGAAATTGCTAAAACAAACAAACAAAAAACTACCTTTTAATTGAATGACAGATGTAATGATTCAGCAACCAAATAGTATGTTATAATTTGGGAATATTTGTACTTTTGTATGTGCATCAATTGTTGTATTCTGTGTTGAAAAACCCTTTACCTGGTGAAAAATCTCGTGCACTCACACTGTGAATTTGGTTTAGGAAACTGATCTTATTTTGAGTGAGAAACTTTTGGTTGGCTAAAAAACATTTCCACATGAAATGTGAGCCATTTTTCATTGTTTATTTTATTTTTCATCTGTAATGAGGCATTTGATTTTACATTTTTCTTTTCTTTCCTTTATTTTTCCCATTTTATTTTTCACTCTACTTTGGATACTGATGTATGTGGGAATCAGTACCAAGATTTTGATTTCGTAGATTAAGATAATTTTTTATATATTGGCTCTATTTGTTTATCCAAAAGCTTAAGGATGTAGGAACCTGCAAGTATTTGGTAAACATCACGGGCCTAGTATGAATGATTATGTCTGATTTCAGAAGTAGGGACCAAAACAGAGCCTTTACAACTTGCCAGAAAGCCTAAGATCGAAAGAGACCTAAAATCCATATAAGATAGATGGATGTTGGTTACTAAGCTCCTGGTTGGAGGTAAAAGGACGCAGTGTTTTGACACCCTCAAACGCAGGTCGGACTTCTACCAAGTTTCCAACTAATATCTCAATGTGGCTGGCATCTTGGCTCCACCATCCCGAAAATCTGACATAAAATCAGACAGGGAAATAAGACTTCCCTTTCGGCTCAAACTAGACCCTTCTCTCACTTTAAAGGCTTGACAACTTCTTACACCCTTGACTGCCAATGGATAACATACTATACTATATCTCCCACATGTTTGGGAAACTTAAGTTTCACCTTAATTCGGGCCTTCTTACATTTTCCAACGTTATTATTATTATTATTATTATTTTTTAACAAGAATCTTTTGATTGCTAGATTTCACTTTGCATCTTTTTCAAATTTTTAATCCTCTTCCTTCAATTACAGTTTTTACTTTTGTCTTTGAGATTTTCCCTTTTCCCTATTCCTTTTAGAATTTTCCATTCTTTTTTGCTTTTAAATTCATTTTTTTCCCACTCACTCTAATAATTGTTTTTTCTTTAAAAAAAAAAAAAAAGGGGGATATGTAGCAATCCAGGTATATATCAATTGTGATATTATTTTAAAAAGTA
>NW_025395578.1:0-1610 GCF_016433145.1 Gracilinanus agilis | reverse complement strand
CCCCAAGTACCTCCCCCCATAGCCGATGTGCATTTCCACTGGTTTTAACATGTGTCATAAATCAAGACTTACTTAATTTTATTGATAGTTTCATTGGTGTGGTCGTTTCGAGTCTACATCCCCAATCATGCCTAGAGTCCCAGCTAGGAAGTATCTAAGGTCAGATTTGAACCCAGGACTTCCTGTATCTAGTCCTGGCTCTCAATGGACTGAGCCATCTAACTGCCCCCAGAATTAACATATAGTTCTCTATAAATCCAAGAATGTTCTAATAATAGCCTCAGCATGCTCTACTGGAACAGAGGGACAAACCAATAAATCCTAATCAATCACGAAAGCCCCAAAAACCTTTCAAGGAGGGCCAGATGAAACTATTAGGCAGCTCCGGACAATAATACAGAAATCAGAGAAACTGAAAAATATCATGTGCCAGTTTTAATGCTTATTTCAGTACATGTTTCGCCATGGGAGTGATTCACATATGGTAAATGAGCATCTCTACTATTTTGGTGGCAATGATCAAAGCAGTATCTCTAGACCCTGAGAGCTGTTACTACTGTAACTATGGTGGGGTGACTGGAGCTTTAGCACAGATAGGAAAGTCAGTTTATCAGGGTGGCGTATGCTTCTTTCCTTGCTCTTTTTCTGTCCCCCACACAGAGCAGTCTTCTCCAAGCCCTTCTTCAGGGCATCCTCCTTCCCCTACTACCACCACACCCTAAGCCCTACCCTCATCCTGAGGGTTTTCTTTGATGATAACCTGGGAAAACTGTCCTCTGGGCTCTTCCTCACTCCCATTCAACTCAGCTTGCCCCAGGAACTCACATTTCTAGTCATGGCTCTATTGACAATGGTTAATATTGCCTGGAGATTTGCTTTTCCACCAAAAAGAAAGAAAAAGTAATGAAAATCTCTTTTAGGTGAAAGACAGCACCTTTAACAGAGAAGAAAAACTGTTTAGACATTTAGAAAAGACTGTGAGGAATTGTGTGAAGAACATTTCATTCTGCCTTCAACACATCCAGGTGGGTACTTCACAGCTATTTTTGATGCTTCTCTGATGGCGGGCTTCCTCTTTGGTTGATTGCACTACGTGACAGTGTTATCTGTGTGATCACCTCTAGGATCCTGCTGACCATGAGGAACAAGCTAGTTAGATGACTTTCAAGTGATGGGATTATTAGTCTAAAAAAGCATGCCTTTTTAAAAATTAAAATTAAAACCCTTTACCTTCCATCTTCTAATCAATACCATGTAATGGTTCCAAGGCAGAAAGAAGAGAGGTGAGGACTAGGCCATGGGGGTTAAGTGACTTGCCCAAACCACCTACCTGCTTCTCATGACTTTTTTTATCATAGAAAACTCTAAACCTGCTAAAAATCCTCGATATCACTGAGAGTAATTAGGAATGTACATTGGAAATTCCTATAATTTTATTGAAATTAATCAGTAAAGGGCTGATTTTCAAAAATGTTTTTAAAATGTACACACATATGCGCATACAGAGTCAGTTGTCAACTTTTTCATGGTTACATGATTCATGTTCTTACTTTCCCCTTAACCCCCCAAGTACCTCCCCCCATAGCCGATGTGCATTTCCACTGGTTTTA
>NW_025395577.1:0-6520 GCF_016433145.1 Gracilinanus agilis | reverse complement strand
CACTAGTCTAGTTGTTCTCATTTTCTTTCTCCTGCTTTAACCATCCTGTGCCACCACGCCGCTCAGGACCCCAAAAAATCATATAGAGGCATGGCCCCCTATATGAATGGCGCCTAACGCGGGGGCTTTCTGAGCAGTGCGAATACCTTTTCCCCTCAAGCCAAAGCGCTTCCTAAATTCAGGTGGCTAGGAGACTCATCCCCACCCCCCTCCGGTTTCGCTGCTGGCTCACAGAGAGGAGAACGTGGGGGATTCGAGGTGAGTAACTTTTATCTTTTATCTTTTCAATTTAAGACAAACAAACACCATGGGGCACAGTGAATCAAAGGAAAGAATTCTTTTTATTGCTATAACTGATTATACCCTCAGGAAATGGGGGGCAAAAATTAGTAAAGAACAGCTCACTAAATTTCTTGATCTTATTAAAAATTGTAGCCCATGGATTCCCTTAGAATTCTGGCAAAAAGTTGGCAATGATTTGAAAACTTATTGTATTGAGCATGGACTAGAACAAGTGCCAGTAAAAGTTTCGTCTGCTGAAAAAACAATTTTGTTATCTGGTCAAAATGCAGAGAATGAAATCTTTAAGGTTTCAATGTTAGAATCAGAGGAGGAGGAAAAGGCTCCTTGTAAATCAAACTGGAACTTTAAAATTCGAAGGAAAAAGCCACAAGCAGCAGACCCTCCCCCACCTAAAAACCTCTCTTCCAAAGAGGAAAGAGAGATAACAGCAGAGGAGCCTCTGCTGCTTGAAGCTCCAATTCCACAGCCCCAGCCCCAGAATATAGGGTTTAAAGGGGCAATAAAAAATGCTCAGAAGGACGGAGACACGTCGTTCTGTTTCCCAATTATTTTTAGAGCAGATGAATTGGATGATGATGAAGAAGTAGCTCCTACATGGGAGCCTCTTCCCTACAAAGTGTTAAAAGAAATTAAGACAGCTTGTTCTTCATATGGTCCTGCTTCTCCATACGCTTTAACTTTGGTGAAAACTTTGGAAGGGCTTTGGATCACTCCCTTGGATTGGAATCATATAGCAAAATATTCCCTTTCTGCAGGAGACTACCTCTTTTGGAAATCAGAATTTGATGGGGTGGCAAAACAGAAGGCAGCCATTAATAAAAAACAGGGCATCAGAGTTACTAAAGAAATGTTACTTGGAATAGATGAATGGGAATTACATGCTGATCAGCTTAATTTACCTAGAGAAGCTCTAATTCAATGTACAAGGTGTGCCTTAGAGGCTTGGAAAAGGATCCCAGCAACTAAGAAACTGTCCACAGGTTTGGCTGAGATTAGACAAGGATCAGAGGAAAGATACTCAGATTTTGTAGAAAGGTTAAATCAAGAAGTAACAAAATATACAAATGATGAATATTCAATCCGGATAATAGTCCAAAAGTTTGCCTATGACAATGCCAATAAGGTGTGTCAGAGCATGCTTCAAAATATTAAAGAATCTGGGACTATTGATGACTACTTGAAAGCTTGTGAGGACTTTACTCCAGCATATATGCAGGGTATAGTCATCGCAGCAGCCCTGAAAGGAAAAACATATTCTGAAATGATTAAGGGCTCAAAGACTGCAAAAGACTCTTGTTCCAATGCCCCTAACTCTTTGTGTCCCAGATGTGAGAAAGGTTACCACTGGAAGAAAAATTGTAATTCCAAATTCCATCGAAATGGTTACAGATTACCTGATAAGAGATTTCAGGGAAGATGGAAAGGAGGCCAACCACTGGCCCCACTAATGACTAAATTTAGTCCAAGAATTCATCCTAGCTTAGCCAGTTCCTTGCTAGAGTTAATCAGTTTTCTGAATAATAAACTTTCTTTTTTCTCCAGATTTCTTTAGCCACGTAAGATGTGATTTATTGATCTTTGATAGGATGTCTTATATTTGTTAGAGTATGCGTGAAATGCCCGGGAAAAATGTTTTTGAACAGTCTGTGTGTCTATATGTTGTGTTTATGTGTCTCTAATCTGTTTGTAATGGTTTTGTTTGTCTGTGATCACAATGGAATTTTGGAGAAAATAAATCTCTCTCTCTCTTTCTCATTCATTCCGGAGGAATGGGAAAGACAGACAGAGGAATTTGAGAAATTCAGAAAAATAACATCTCCAATGGATTTCTGAGTGTTTTAAACTCTAAAAAATTTAATTGATTAAAAGAAATCATATTCTCTGCTCTCATTAAGGCGAGAATCAACAAGATAATTTGTCTACTTTTCTTCTTCCATTTCTTACTGGCCATAAGAAAGGGAACAAAGAAATAGTAAGACAATAACAGGGGACAGATTTGATCCCACCACCAAATTCTATCAACAGGTTAAATACTGAGATATATATTTAATCAAATTTACCAAGGATTCTAAATGCAATCTAAAAAAATTTTATTCAGACAGAAAAGGCAGTGATTCTGAACTGTGTACTGAGGTTCAGAAGTGCAATTTAAAATTTTCTTAGCTAATCAGAATCATCAATGCATCTAAATGCTTAACTGAGAGTGGTAAAAACCTTTTGGATTGCCACAAGTTTAATCTACCATTAATCACACTGAAGTTAGTGAAAATCTTAACATAAATTATTAGAACAATACCATTGAGTTATATTTTGTAATTAGACCCCTTTAAACAGAGAATGGTTCATGAGAAAAATTTAAGCCAAAATTGAATCATCCATGCTGCCTCAGTTCAGCAAAAAATAATTTTGGCAAGTCACAAAACATAGCTCCTTTTTCTCAAAACTCACAGCCCTTTCTCTAATTCTTTAGGATGCATGTTTGCTAAGAATTTGAATAGATACTGATGGTATAGTATAAATCTATTGACTAACAGTTAGACAATGGAATTTCAGTTAATTTTAAATATGCACAAACTTTATATTGAAGAAGTTATCTACTAAGACTTGCAGTATATAAAATACAGTTTTAAATAATCAAATTTGCCAAAAATGCTTATCAAACTGAATTTGAGGATTGCAAATTATATAAGGATGCTAGTTCATGATTTAAAATAAATATTTAATCAGGTATGTAGATTTGTCCTAAGATATGGAAAAGCCAGGCTACAGGTTTTATTCTTTTTTAAGCAGAGGTCTGAAAGAATAACTGGTATATGTAGGAAACCTTGTTAAGAAGTTTTAATCAGGGACAATTTGGATATAGTGAAGTTTAAATTAATATTCATCTGGAAGTGATAAATCATCAAAGTTTTAAAATAATGAGGCAAATTTTATAAATGCAGTAACTAAAGAGTTAAAGAGCACAGCAGCTTGAAAAGCGGCTGCAGCCTTGGACATGTTTCAAAAATAATTTAACCCCTTCTACATATAGGAGGGAGAGTCTCTGACTATAAATATTTTCAGCAACAATTTTTACTAACTCAAACTCAGTAAAGTGAAACAATTAGTAAGAAGGTAATGTTAATTTTGTAACTTTCAGAAATCTGGTTCAGCTTAAGTAGTCATCTCTATTTCAAATAATATTAGAAAATGCAATAATAATTATTGTGACAACTTAAATTTATGCTTTAAGTTACTAGATCCTAGTCAAATTATGTCTCCTATGTTCACTATTTCACTTGTATTTAAAGGTTAATTGAATTGATTGTATTCTCATAATATTTGTGATTTGTAGTAATATATTCAAATCCAGAATGTACAATTATAACAAAACGCAGAACCCTCTCTATTCAAGATAACATTGATGAAAACTTAATTCCAAGCAAAGTTGTTCACTCTTTTCTATATTACAAAAAAGAATCAATTTATTCATTGAGAAATTATTGAAAAAGAAAATTTGTTTATCATATTTTGTAACATTATAATTTTTCATTGGGTATGTAAATCTTGGAAAACTTTCAAATGCTATTGGTAACAATTACTATTTAAGGTAAAAGTCATTGGATTTACAACTGATATTACTCATTTGTGGATTATTGATTTGGATTCACCATTCAAAAGAAAGATGTCATTGATAAATAATCCTTGACTCTTACCTCAAGTCAAACAATATTATACTCCCTTCCCTCCTTTTTCCTTATTCAAAGCAAAGTGATATAAAAATTGAAGCCCCAGAAATTTGAATATGTAAAGCAAGGCTATATGTTCCACTGTTTACTTAAAAAACTGTACATATCCTAAGAATTGTTTCAGTGAAAGTTTGTTTGAACCTCTTGTAAATTAATTTATTTGTATAATTTTCTGACCATCAATTTGAATAACTAATTACAAATACAAAGAAACAAATAATACTCCAGAATTATAATATGGGGATCGAGGTTTTATTCATACAGGAAATGGATCTGAGTTTTGGGTAAAAGGCATTTCACTAAATCTAAAATATATATATATATAATTTTGAATTTTAAAACATTTTTTTACTTAAAAACATTGTATTTTTCCCTGAATTTTTAATTTTATTATTGCTTTTCCTTTTAATTTTTTATAGAATTGACTTTTTCCCTTTTTCTTATTTTTTATACTTAAAGTACATAAAATCAATGTTAATCCTTTTTTATTTCAAAGTAATATAATTTTAATATTAAAACATACCCACAAAGCCTTAAGTCTATGGAAACCTGCCATGAATTGGTAAATACCATGGGACTACAATTAATGATTCTGTCTGATTACAGGAGAAGAGAACAAAAGAGCCACAGGGTCAAGGAGACTACCCAGTCCAATGGGATTGGTAAGAAACTGCACAGGGCCTAGCACTACAAGGTCAAAAAAAGACTGTACCAATCCAAGAAGGATTGACAAAACTTTCTCATGCCAATACCAAAGGACTTAAACTTAGTGATTGGGGTTCGGGGTTGCAGTTTTTCTGACATATGTTAGAGGCTGGACTTCCTTGAACTTCACCCTGGTTAAGTACCAAAGGTTGGCCATTATCTTGGCTCAAGTGCAGGCAAATCAGACCAGGGAAAGACACTTCCCTTTCTCACAAAAAAAAATTTGGTCCTTTTCTTTCTCTTATAAGTGTGGTAACTTTCTATAGACCTGGCTTCTAAACGGGTACTTGCACCATTGCTTAAATCACTTTACTTGGGCCTTGATATAAGGACCTGCTATGAGTTTAATTTCCCCTACATTTTTGCCCATAAGACTTTGATATTTTGCATTTCATTCACAAGATATTTTCTTCTCTCTTTTACTTGAATTTTTTAAATTAAAAAAAAAATTTCTTTTACAAATTGATTTATACAACCCCCAAACTCAGTCATGTATCCTTAACTGATCTGGATGTTAGCCTTAACCCTCTTCAGGGGAGAATGTATGTTTTATAATCTATAATGTAAAGTTGAAATTCTTTTGAGAGTAATTTCAAGATAAGAAGTTTGCCACATCCCCAGAATCCAGACGATGAACCTGTTTGGAAGAAGACACCATGAAGATGCCTGCAGAGATCTACACTGCATTAAGAAGATCCCATAATGAACTTTGGGGTGCAGTTAAATGAAATATGGGGAATTGAATGCATCTGTTTTGAATGTACACTCTTGTGCCAAAGGGGACTGCCCCCTAATTGGCTTTTTGTCAATGCGTCTGGCAATCATTTGATCATTGTTTTTGTCCTCTTTTCTTTTTATCCTCAAATTTGTGTAACTTAAAAGTTAGTTACGTATGCAAGAGCCTTCAGGGAGACTAACTTCCCTTGGATCTCATAAGAGAGATTCACACACCCCAACATGTGAATGCCCTATTTTATTTGTTATGGTTCTGTTTTGCTTTTCATTTCTCATTAGATCACTCAGATCTTCAATAAGGCAAATTCAAATTGAACTAAAATCTTTTCAATTTAAAACAAAAGGAAAAGATATTGAGAGCAATAGAGAGACACATGGTCGATTACCATAATCTATAAATCTGAACAGAACCTCTTGTAGTTTGTAAACTCTCTATAACTGATAGCTGTGACCATTCGCTATAACTCCACTCAAAAAAAAAAAAAAAAAAAGGAGGAAATATGTGGGAAGCCAATAAGAGAATAGATAAAAATCTGAGACCCCTCTTTTGACACCTCTTATGATCCATGCCTTTTCTTATTGGAAAAACATTATAGAGTTATTGGAAAGTCCATACTCAGACCAGAAGCTACTGAGTTAACAATTTCTCTCCTTGATAATTAAGAAGTCCAAACCCTAAAAAATATATTACTTAGATAAGGATTGGAGCCAGACAATTTAGTCCAGACTATCTGACCAGGTGCAGATCTGTAAATCAAGGCAGAATGCAATTAGTAAACATCTCCATGAAATTTATTTCTGCTCCCAGAAGTAAACCCCTACTAATTGGTGGTTGGAATTTGGCCCTTGTCCTTGCACCTATATCTCTACTTTTTAGACTTTAATGGATTGTGTATGATTTGTAACCCCATTCACAGCTGTTATTCTTTCTTTGTGTTCTTTGTTTGAAACCAGTATAAAATAAAGTCCAAATCCCATTGCGTTAGAACAGCATGGGCTAACCACTAGTCTAGTTGTTCTCATTTTCTTTCTCCTGCTTTAACCATCCT
>NW_025395576.1:0-3081 GCF_016433145.1 Gracilinanus agilis | reverse complement strand
CTTTCTTCCTTCCTTCCTTCCTTCCTTTCTTAACAAAATATCAATATAAATGGTTTCCTTTGTAATCCTACATATTTCATTTTACACATTAAAAAACATTTTTCTTAGAAGACCATAGGTTTCAGTAGACGAAGGGGTCCAAGAATTTCTGCCCTAGAAATAGCGTCTTACATATAGTAAGTACCTGATAAGTATCTGTTGATTTGAGTATCTAATGAAACCAGAATGTCAAAGGGCATCATGGTACCATAGAAACAGTTTTGGTCCTGGGTTCGAAGTATGCTTTGGCTACTTGTCAGCTGTATGACCTGGGGTCAGCCTTCTAACCTTTTTAATACTTTATTTCCAGTACTTGGCCTAGTTCAGTCTCTGAAGGCCCTCCCAGCTCTCACATGCTGAGTTTTAGCCTCCCATTCTGCTCACTTTCCTTAGAGCATAAGGTTTCCATTCTTTTCCTTAAGTGTTCATCAAGCTGGAAAGTTTGAATAGCTCACAATACGCCACCTCACAGAACAGCAGAATGGGGACTCCAGTTTGCCTGGGGAGTAGGTCTGGGCAGCATTTTCCAGGGAACAAATGAAAAGATATCCCTCCCCAATGCCTGACCCTGCATCTTACCTGCACTCCAGACTAACTCCAAGTAAGAGCGCTGTTCTAGCTTTTAGCTCCTGTTTCGTCCTATGGGTCATCCGGAGGGTTACAAGTCAGATACTTGCCCAACCAGCCCTCACCCCCCAAGAGGCTGATGTCACTTAGACTGCTCCAGAGAAAGAGCCAGCTGGTTGTATTTGAAGCTCTGGGGGGTGGAGTTGTGGTTCTGCTCCTCCAGCTTGCTCACAGCCTCTCCCCATGACCGGCCGAGGGCACCCCACAAAGACACATGCTGCTGACTTTTGAGCACATTCCTTGTAGGCTCTCAACTGGTCAGAGGCTTTGCCCATTTTCTGGTCAATGCCTTGAGGTTGCAGGCTTGTAGAGGGTGGTTTCTGAGGTTTACTTAAGTAGAACAGACTGGAAGTTGGGAGAATTTCCATGTCCAATCACTTCCAGGTTTGTTTTTACATTTATGGCATTGTTTGGGTGGTGGCATAACTAGGGAAGGCACGGGCAACTATTCTCTTGGGAAAAACAGGTGAAAAGTAAGATGTAATTCATGCTTGTGAAGATGAAAGAGAGGAGGGAGAGAGAGCTCCCCAAAGGGAAGAGAAGGTGAGCTGACAGTGAAAAGGGCCCTCAACTAGATGGTTCAGTGGAGAGTCCTGGACACAGTCAGGAACCCCTCAGGTCAAATCCTGCCTCAAACATTTACTGGCAGGATGCCGCCAATATGTCAATTAACCTCTGGGAGACTCAGTTTCCTTTTTCTACAATATAGGGGAGGGGATTTAGACTCAGTGGCTGCTAGAGCCTCTACAGATCTACATCTATGATCCCAAGAACCCTAAGTCAGAAGATGTGACCTAGTCCTTGCTCTGCCACATCCTCGCTATAGAACTTTGGGCAAATAATTTATTCATTACAAGCCTCAATTTCTTCGTATGTGACATAAGGATATTAATACATACCCTATCCTAAGCTCCAAGGATTACTAGGATGATCAAAGTGAAATAGTAGATTATTTTAGTAGAGTTGGAAGAGGCCTCAGAGGGTCACTAAGTCCAGTTTCCTAATTTAAGAAACTGAGGTACAGAGATTTGAAGTGATTTGCTTGGAGTAAAGGTGATAAATAGCAGAGTCAGAATTCAAATCCAGATCCTCGGACTCCAAGTAAAGGGCTCTTTCTGCTTCCTCATGTTACTAAGTTTGTCATTTATAGTGCATCAAGGTTTACAGAGTGCTTCTTTGGAGTACCTTGTGAAGGTATAGTAGGTAGGAACTACTTTGTTAGCCCCATTTTACATATAAGGAATAAGATTCTTAGTGACTTCCTTCTGATCAATGTAAGTGACCTGGGATTTAAACCATCAGAGGTGTCCAACTCAAATGGAAATGGACCAGTAACTGATAGGTAAAAAAGGATCCATGCTGACTTAGAAAACCACATATTAACATTATGTTTTATTATATATTTTTTAAATATTTCCTAATTATATTTCATCTGTTTCATTGAGGGTTATGAGTCACAGGTAGTCAGTGGATGAGTATCTACCAAGTCTGCATGAAATCATATCACCTGTTAGATGTGAATCTCTTCTCATCTCACTTCCCCAGAAATATAGATATCCCATTTCATATGAGAAAACTGAGGTCAATAAGAATGGAGTGACTTTATTTTTTTTTGTTTTGCAAACCCTTACCTTCTGTCTTGGAAACAATACTGTGTATTGGTTCCAAGGCAGAAAAGAGGTAAGGGCTAGGTAATGGGGGTTAAATGACTTGCCCAGGATCACACAGCTAGGAAGTGTCTAAGGCCAGATTTGAACACAGGACTTCCTATTTTGGGGCCTGGATCTCTATCCATTGAGCCACCCATCTGCTTGCAAGTGATTTGTTTAAGGCTGCATTGGCTATGAGAAGCAGGGCTAAAATTTGAAACTAGATTCCTTGGTTGTAAATCCTATCAGTGTCCTTCCCCTAATGCCAAACTGCCTCTGTCTCATGACTCATAAGTCATACATCATTATAAAAAGGGGAAGGAACTGTTAATAATTCAATTTTAATGCATGATTTTAATATGTATACATATGCATATGTGTATATATATGTATATATATATACATATATAAATATATATGCATAGATTCAGTTCCCTGGAATCATGGCACAGATACCTAACTGATGTATACATTTCAGCAGGTGCACTGGGATAGAAAGGACAACAAGGAGTCATCAACGACCATATACATATAGAGAGCTCAATCTATGGATAGAATTCTCTATTAATATCCTTTTCCAATGTCTCATCATACCATGGAGATGATGCTAGACTCTTATATTAATGAACTACAAGCTTGGCCAGATCCTATGGATCTGGAAAGACTATGGGGTACAGGCATGGGTTTCAGTTGTGTTTCTGTGGTCTGAGAACAACTGGCTTATAAATAGAGGTTTAGCCACCAGATATATAATGGATATTTTTAT
>NW_025395575.1:0-2044 GCF_016433145.1 Gracilinanus agilis | reverse complement strand
TCCCAGACCTTAGTGACGTGGGTGTGAGTCTCTTGAGCCTCCTGCCATTTCCTCCGGGCCAATGTTACCCTTCTCCCTAGACCTCAGAGATCAAACTTTGCTTCATTAAAGTCCTTGGCTGACTGAGACACTTCTCAGAGCCAGAGAACAATATCCTTATTAGGAGCCTGACCTGGCTTGAAGATGGAGCCAACTTGGACCCAACCCTGGGCTTGGACCTGACCCTGGACAACTGAGCATAAAGAAATTTGTGGCCATAATCTCTCCAAAAACCTGAAAAGTAGGAGCTGATAAGGAATTGCATCCACCAAGAAATATTTCTTGCCCCTTAACTGGTTCGGCACCCATTCATTCTGGAATATTCCCTCTGTCCTGATCATATTTGTGGCAGAGCTGGTCTCTCTATTGTGTTTGAAGACCTTGTCTCTCTACCAGGATTTTAGGTGACTATATGCCAGGAACGAATTCTCATTCTTCTCTCTGTATTTCCCACAGGGGTTTAATGAATATTTGGATTAAAAAGGAAGCTTGGAAGCATAGCTGACAGAATACTGGACTCGTAGTCAGGAAGATCAGACCTTACCTCAGATATTTACTAGTGCATTGACCTGTGCCAAATCACTTAACCTCTTAGATTCAGTTTCCTCATCCTAAAATGGGGATAATTCTTGCATCTACCTAATGTGGGGCTAAACTGTGAAGATCAAATAAAGATGAGATTATACAAGTAAAGTGCTTTGCAAACTTTGGAGTGCCATGTCAATGTTAGCTATTATTAAACATTTGCTGATGTCAATGGAAAGAATCACAAAAAATTTGAACCTGAATGTTAAAAAATTATGAAGATAATGGCTAGCATTTCAATCATGGTCTTGTAATATTAAAACAATAATTAGTATGAATATTTATAATAACAAACTGGTCACTTCAAGGTATTGTAATAGAGAAATAGACTTTAAGAGTAGGAGAGCAGATTTCTCAATTACAGTATGCAAATGAGAAAATGCCTCTTCCTCTGCCCTTCCATTGCTGAGGTAGCGACCCTCAGGTGTAAGATACTGTATAGAAGAGATCTATCTGTTCAATTGGTTCTGCCAATTGTTTTTGTTTTCTCTTTTAAAAAATATAAGTTCTTTGTTATAAAGGATGGCTTTCTGTAAATGAAATCTAAGTAAGATAGAAACAAGTGATGCCAGTAGAAAATCTCATTTTAAAATATTTGCCAAGATGAGCTTGATAAGCTACCTTTATTAAACAGGATAGGATTGTGGCCATTAATTAGGGGAGAAGGGAAATGGGATAATTTCAGTCCCAACAGTGTCCCTTTCCTCTCTTCTCTGGCCACTCCTGGGCTCGATTCCACTACTGATATAAGTGGAAAATTTCTGACCTATTCCATTTTTTCTACCTAGACTGTATAGCCCCTCTTTAGGCATCCTGGTGACCTCCTACTCCTAATGCTTACAATACTGATGCTGGACTTAATCTGGACACACAATCAGCTTTAACTCTACTATACCTCAGAGACTTAAGCTCAAGCTGTCCACCAACCATTTGTCTCCCCAGCAGCAGGGATCACAGGTGTGTGCCACCATGCTCAGCATCTATGTGTTTTTCTTAACAGCCTTACTTTCTGCAGCCTACGCTCATCCCTCCCTTGTTTTGAATTCCTCAGCAGTTATGTATAATGTGTACGGGGCTCATAGATTTTAGAGCCTCAAAGGAGTGCTATTAGAGCTCTGAGCTAGTCCAATGCTCTCATTTTACAGATTAAAAAACAGAAGCTGTGGGAGATAATGTGATCTGCCCAGGATCACAGAGCTCATTAGTGCCAGAGTCCCAGCCAGGGACCCAACTCTCCCAACTCTCTGTCCAATACTCAGCTATACTACATCAGCAAGTTGGTGGCATATTCTTGGTATTTCTAGTATCTTTATATCTACCTTGACTGGTCAGCTTAGGTTGTTCTCTTAAGAAAATTCTCTCTGCCTCTCTCTCTTCCCTCTCTTTCCTCCCTCCCTCCCTCCCTCCCTCTCTCTCTCTC